>NC_051163.1:1219223-1323287 GCF_013339745.2 Dermacentor silvarum | reverse complement strand
GGTGTCCTGTTCTTAGTTGTGCCCGTGTACTAGTCGCGATAATGTGAACGCCTTCACAAAGACTAAGCTCGCTCTTTACGGCAATACGTTTTGGGGTTCGACGAGGGGTTTGTTACGAGTGAAGTGGCTCGACCTATATTGGTGAGAGCTTAAGAATCATGGGTATAGGAGGGACAATAACTCTTTTAAGAAGCAAAGTGGCAGAGAACAAGATACTCAGATATGCATGTACTGCGAGCTAGTAGTTACAGAGCAATACACTGCAAACAGCTAGCCTTTGTGGATGCTGCAGGTAAAAAGAGAAGTTTATTAAAACAACAAAACTAAATGACTTCGACGAGGATTATAATGCAGGCTGGGTGGCCTGGGCTAGAGTACCACGTGGGTGGGCTTCCTGGGTTTAACGACACTTCGTCAAACTGTGCGCATGCGTCGTAACTTAAGTGCACTGACTAAAAGACACCTGTAGCGTACAAACATTAGGTACGCGCTTTATTTACTTGGGTTTGATTGTTTTTGACGCGTAAGGCTCACGCAAACGAAAACACCGCCCTTTACCTTGGTGATTCTCCGACAGGCGCTAAATATATAGTGTTTCAGGAAACACTTTAAGTGACGAACAAACCACAGTGGAGATTAAAACATGGTCTTGAGGGCAACGCCTTGTTCGTCGCGGGCGCCAAGGTTGATGTGATAGTCGCTAATGATAGATAAACTGCTTGAGCTACTCAATAGCTCTTTCATTTACCAACCTCAGGAAGAACAACGCACTCACAAAACAAAGTTAAACGCAGGCGGTGTGCAAATTATAACCATATGCTAGAAATCCTGCGGCCAGCTTAATTACTCATAGCGTACGGCGAAATGCATTAGTGTTGCATGACAGCACTTGTCAGTGGGGGCGTTCGAATAGTTAAGTTTCTCCATCGAATAAAAATAGTCGAGAAAAACAGCCTTCGGACATTGAATCGAATACTGCGCATTTTCTCATTTGTAAACAGTATGAAATATATGGCTTTTGTTATGTACGCTTGGTGAAACAAGGCTGAGTTGTTCTATTTGATATAAAATCATGTAAGGCCGTTCACAATTGAACGTCCTGTCAACTGTGAAACTTGTGGACGATAAACAACTTTCCGTTATCCCGTGCACCAGGCCAATGACTGTATCACGAAACAAAAGGACGGCACGTCACCACATCCACTATTGGTCTGTTCCTTTGAAGTAGCAAAGTGTAATACTACAGATCCTCATGCGGGTTCGAAGAGATGCAATTGGGACGAGATTGGGCAAATTAAAAAAATTTATCCGCTTAAATCGAACAAACAAGTTAATAGGCTGTCTTAGCAAGGCATACTTATGATATTACTGGCAATTATTGCACAGAAGTTCGTTGCTACATGCGTTCGCTGAGTAAGTGGTGTCCTTCAGCTGTCCTGTGACAGAATCATTCGTAACCATCCCCGCTTGCTCTGGTCTTCCTCCACGACACTCCCATACGCGTTCTTTTTACTGATATTCGAACTGGAACGAATATTCGACAATTCGCATAATGAATTATCGAAACGAATACCAATTGAAGGGCAAAGGCTATTCGATTCGTATTGAAAATATCGAATATTCGCGCAGCTATGCTTGCCACGAGCTTTTATTGTTATCTGCGTTCGGAAAAAAATGCTGATTTGAACGCTAGTGGTTTCTCTTCTCGCTGCATGCAACAGGCCGAAGTTCGTTCAGCGCTGGCTCGTCGTCTTGGACACGAAGTAGTGGAAAGTAAAGAAAGATACAAACTCGGTGGCAGTCGTTCCGTTTGTGTGTCGCCGGCGTCGTGTCTATCGCCAAGCGAAGAAGAGAACGAATCAACTCACTCTGGCATGTGCTGACGCAGCGGCAATGACCTGAAGCTAAAGCCCTCAATGAGGGGCTTTACCTGAAGCACCTTTCTCTCTCTCACACGCTTGCGGTCGGTTCATCGCCGTGCATTCAGGTTGGCCCTCAGCCACTCGCACACGATAAACACCGTCCGCTCCGCCACTGTCAGTTCGATACACGGACCGTCGGCCTGATGAACCTCACAAATAAAAAAAAAGGAATGCACCCTGCCCATATCACTTCCCTCCATGTGCCTTTCTGTAGCCTGACTTTGTGTGTGTTTTGTGACCTCGCTTCAGTGTATTTATGGGACCCGACTTCACGTTTGCGTGTCGTGATGTGGCTTCTTTATCAAGTTCCTGTGGCCTTGTTCTTGTAGCATTTCTTATATTATTATTTCTAGGTGGAAAGGTAGTTCGCGATGATACTCATAGGCAGTGACATCCCCTAAATATCAACTGTTAAAAAGAATTTATTTTTACATTGTTGCGCTGGTATTCATGGTTACCAGAAACTGCAGTATGTAGGGTTACAGGAGGATTAGATTGAGTGTTGAGTTCAAAAAATTTACGGGCACAGGATTGGTTCAGCTGACGGTGGATGATTATACCATTAGAGGTTTCTGGTAGGTGCTGTCGTCCTGAGGTGGAGGTAAGTTAGGCCGACTCATACACAAAGCTCTAAATCCAGATAAACTGAACCCTCTCAGCGAGTGGAAACGACGCGGCGCTGCCTGGAAGTTTCCATAGAATTCGTCCTCTGACGGCGAGGCAAGAGTGGGCTGCCTGTGCGTTATCGTAATCAAGTCTAGCCACCGTGGCGTTCGTTTCTTTATAAACAAAATCAGGATAAGTACGCCGTTGACCACGATAATTACCTACGCCGTTGAACAGTGAAGCGGATCAAAGTTTCTAGTCTACATCGAATGCTTTTATTATTAATGCAGTATAGCAATACATTTTTGCAGGAAGTTCATCAAGAGATGGTCCTCAAGTAATTTTACAGAAATCAAAACTTCTTTAGTCAAAGGAAAAAAAAAATAGGCGCAAACCTTACTTTTCATACCCTCTTTTTATAATTTGCCAGCCAGTTTCAAGCAAAAGCAAAAAATTGGTGAGCACACTATATTGCAAAGTGTGTAGCGCTCAACGAACAACGGAGCAGAAAACATTTCAAGTTGAACCCCTAATCCAAGGCACCTTAAAAACAAAAAGTCCAAATAAGCCTCTTTTTTTTTCGCGTGTACTGTCGGGCGAAGGTGAATAAAATTCAGTTTGCTTTAATGCCTTGCTATAACCATGTACTAACCATGTAATGCCTTTGCTATAACCATGTACCAACTAGCCCAACAAGCCACTCTCATGAATGCTTTAATGCCGTGTGAGAGGTGGTATAGGTGTGGAGTAAAAGGGCTAACATGTAGAAAACTGCGTTATCTACACCACGCGCAATGTTTTCACCGTTTTGCGACTTGATAACGAGATTTTTGCAGCTTATCTGAGTTAAGATTTTTTATATGTAAAAAAAAGTCTCTTGGAAACGTAGTCGCAGTTCCGCGAGTGTGGAAGGATTATTATGCCTAACATGAAAATTTAGGTCATGCCTACCATGAAAATTTAGGTGAGAATGAAAAATATTTGGGGCCTGTTTTGCGACTGTCCTCAACTGAACCCAGCTGGTTCATCCACTGCAGTCATCACGCTTTCCCGAACGACGCACCGGCTGGTGCATCGTTCATGTACACGGGGAGCATTTCAGTTAGCAGATGTAATTAGAGATCAATGCCAAAAATAGGTTCCAGTGATTAGTTTTTTTTTTTTAATTTTGCTATGCGCGCTATCACGTGCTTGCTACCTCAACGTACCGTATAGGAATACGGATGCAGGAGCCCTGAAGACTCAAGCTCAACTCATTTCACGGCTAAAAAGAGGCAAAAGGACACAATCTGAGTCACTCTTTTTTACTACAACAAAAGAATGAGTTCAGAATTCAATATGAGTGTGATCCTTATTTTATTATTAGGAGACAGATCATTGGGATAACCATACATGGATCCTAAAATAGGCTAACTTTTTTCAGTTAAAATAAAATATAACAACATGTTTTTTCAGTACTGGATTTGCCAGTCCTGAGTGGATATTCTATAAAATTTTCATAAAAATCGGCGATGTTGATTTTTTTAAACATCTCTAAAATGTTCAACTTCTTGCTATTTTTGCAATTTTGGCATCTTTGGGATTTTATAACGAAATAAATACGTGGTGCAGTTGCATATTTTATTTTTATTTTGCGGAAACCTTTTGAGGATTTGTCAGCAATATTTTTCAGATTCATCGCCTTAGCTAAAATGGCACAAAAAAAACCCTGATTTCGGGGTCTGTCAGAGGCAGTTGCTCAAAAGCCAAAGTTTGGCGATTTTTCAAAAACATACTGTGAGTGACATAAATTTAATTTTGCCGTGGGCCAATAGTATTAGTGGTATAGAATTACGGAAAAGAACTTGGCGGGGTACAAGGCGTTAATTTTAGAGTGAAAGGTCTTCAAACATGTAAAATCTGCAAGTCGTTAAAACGCTCTCTTCCACGTTTACTGAAATAAAAAAAAAATCATGAAATCCGGGCTAAGCTTCGCAAGGCGTAGGTTGATTTCTTTCTACGAGGACGTTTTCCCACCTCATATAAAAATTTCGGTGAGAACTAAATATAGTCGGGGCCCCCTTAGTCTGTCCTTATATAAACACACAGCGTTCGAGTCACTGAAAACCGGCCACGCTTCATGCATGCGCTATTATATCCTCTCGATCCCACATTCGACTTCCATCAAGACTTCCCCGAAGAGCCGCGACCCTTTTGTGCAGGGTATGGTTGGGAGTCGCGTTTACCAATGCCAACGCGTTCCGCGTTGGTCAACGCCGCCTCCTGTGGCCAGTGTGGCGACGAATAAAAAAAAAACTGTCAGCCCTTCCACTGGTGTGGATATGGAAGACAAGCGAAGCTGTACTATGGTGGGAATTATTTCCAATTATGACTATTAAGATGTGATGGTTTAATTGGTTGTTGTGTTCTGTGTCAGTGCCCGCGGTACACCGTGCTCAACGAATTGGATGACAAACCTCTGTTTGTCATCCAATTGGTTTGTCAACGTTTGTTAGTCATTAAATCGTCCTTGACAAAGTACTACAGCGTCGACGGTACTTCACATCGCATCAGAAGGCCGCGACTGGTGGCGTTTCTTGAGATCCGCCGGCTGGTGTGAACACCGCTAATTGGAACGCCCTTATTGCTCTTTTTTTTATCTCTCTCTCTCTCTTTGTCCTATCTCCAACCCCTAATACCCTCACCCCAGTGCAGGGTAGCAAACCGTAAACTCGCATCTGGTTAACCTCCGCGTCTTTCCTCGCTCTCTTCTCTTTCGATTCTTCTCTCTATTCTTCTATGTCCCTCTCCAGCCTGTCGGCGATATCGCATTTCTCCGCCTATAGCCATGACCAGTCAACGAGTCCGAAATTAGCAACGGCACTCCAGGAGCTTAAGGGCCGAATACCTTGACTCTGTTGTCACGAAATTACGGTTCCACTCAAGTCGGACACCGAGCTTCGCTGACGAAAGAAGCTAAACGGAAAGAAAACAAAAGGCGAAGGGGGTGGGGGAGAGGAACGTTACGTGGAGCACGCTTATTCATTAATCGAGCTCTGCTTGCGAAAGATCGTTAATGAAAGCGCACAGGCAAGATTTCGCGCTCGACATTGTGCAGGAGTAGATAGATGTAGAGCCCACTTGTCCTTGTCGTTTCCTCGATGCATCAAAAGTTGTCGAAGCGGTAAGACGATGAGTTCAGGGAGCCTTGTACTATATCCGTGACAACTAACGTTTCGGAGCATGGGATTGGCGAAGTCGAAGCTAAGGCATCTGTGCCGGAAATTAAACTTGCAGCGGATCAACAGAGTGCTAGTTTGGGCCGGTGGGTACGTACTAGGGCGCAGAAACAGCGCTTTTGAATAGGACAAGGGGAGACGACACACACGAGCGTATCGTCTCCTCTTGTCCTGTTCTCAAGCGTTGTTCCCTTGTCCCACTGAATGCAAGCGAAATCCGAACTCTGCGTCGCTGAATTCGAGGCTAAGTTGAATAAAAGCATGAAAAAAAAAAACTTCCTCTTTTTGCGATTTTCGCGCTCCCAAAGCTCTAGTGCCAGGATGTTGTACGCACACATTCGTATACTGTGTAAACCCATGTTTACCAAGCAGCAACTTGCACTACCTATGTGCCTTCGGTCGTTCCAGACTGAGGGCATAAAAGGCGGTGCAGTGAACATCGAGTTCGACTAAAGTTTGTCTGGCCACGTATCATATATGAAGAAGCTATTGCGGTCATCGCCAAGGTGTAAAAAAAAAAATAAAAAGAATGGACTTTCCGGAGCCCGTTCGGATTATTTCGTCACTACGGCCAAAGCCCCAAGGAGTGGTGCAAGGCTACGTTCGAAAAAAAAAAACTTAAAGATCGCTCTTATTGCGTACTCGCATCGTGACTCGAGGCTCCCGGAACTTTTCGGTCTGACACCGGGTGACCGTCCATGATAGCAAGTATCCCACGCAAGCTTTCTGGTGCCGCTCAGAATACGGAAAGCAAAACCGGAACAGTTGGTGGACACTCCGAAAAGTGTCCCAAGTGCCCGCCGTCGGTCACGTTTCCTCCCCCACCTTTCTCCGACGCTATACTTTTCGTGACGACATCTACCACGTCCAGAGCCGCGTGACGTCGCAACGCCCCGAAACTGTGTAACGTTGCGCGACAAGCACAGATGTCCAGCTGCCCTCTCGAGCATCGCTCATCCTGTCGCTTAGCCTGTAAGCGGCCCGGACGCCCAAAATCTCATCGCAGTGGGTAACTCGATTACGAGTCTTGCCCATACAGACACGCGCGTCTCTGGTCTGTGTACGCGTTTAGCGCGCTCTGAACAATCGAAAGCAAATAAACTAAAAAAAGCAAGTCCTCTAAGTGGCCTTTGAAACTGCTTTCCGTCTTTCCTCCCAGTTGCTACAAGGATCGGCTTTCCTCTTCTGAGAACCTCGCGATCGTTTTCGACATCTTCCTTCAATCCGGTTGACATTGGTGACCGGCCGTTTCGACTGCCTGGCTCCGCTTTCGCGCGAGCGCGAAATTTGATCTGACAAATCCAATTTACGCTTGTTTCTCTCTTAGATGCACGCAGTGATATCCCCGCTAAATGGCCTTGTGATAGGATGCGCATCCTTTCGTGTGCACTATGCGGAGGACAGAAGTTTGCGGTCCATGCAAGCGTCTGGTAACCAATTGCGCAGGTGCCTCACCTGTCGAACCCGGCAACTATCCATTATTATTGGAAGTGACGCTTCCATTCACCGCAAAACATTTAACACCACCATGCAAGCTCTTTCTTGGCACATATGAAGAGCACAGTATGCTGAGAGCGAATCCCTTAAAACCCGCAAGAATCTACGCTACAATGTTAGTATCTTGAAATTTTGTTAATTGCGAGTTTTATAATTTTAGCAAACAATGGTTAAGGACTTTCATATAGCATCTGCACTAGTTATACTCTCTACCTTCAAAGGTAAACCTCGATACCTCAGCTCTCTTTCCCTAGAGAAATGTTTTGCAGTTACGTTTATACGAACATAGCCTTCGGTGACACTTGAAATGTGGCGTCACCGAATGTACTTGCGTGAGTATACCCGTCCCCGCTTCCAAGGTTTCTTGCAACTTAAATACAACCCTCAGTATTTCAGCAAACACGCTCTGAAAACCTCACCAGTGTCTCATACGCAATACTCACTATATATACCACGGCCCTTCAATCAACGGTAGTATTCTCTTGCGTTCGTGATTTTTAACACGAAAGTGTTTTATGCCGGGGTCCACCAAGACTTCACTGACGTATTTCCGTCACGGAAATACGGAATGACGTTCTTACAATGTACACGAACATAATACAAAGAAAGAAACCAGAAGAAAAAGTTCCACAAACATGCAAAATTTGGAAATCGAACCCACGACCTCTCGGTCCGCGACGATAGATGGCCGAGCGTTTAACCCATTGCGCCACAAACGCATTCACAGAGAGCTACACAGACGCGCCTTATATATCTAACACTCCTCCGTGTACCCGCGCTCTTGCTCAGGGCGGTGCCGCCGCCTACGAGCAGAAAAGAGAAGTACTGCATTATGACACTAACGCGCACCGACAGTGAACGCTTCGGTGGTCTCAGCACTACGACGCCTCGATGCCAGCATTCGAAGGGACGCTGGCATCAAGAAGCACTACCAACGCCACCTAGGTGGCGTTCACCGTACTCAGCACAGCGGAGCGTGGCCTCCGCAATTAGCTCTGAAAATGTTTCTGAAGTTGATCGCGGAGGCTGCAATTACGACGCGCTGTACGCGCTGATTTGACTCGGTGACGATTCAGTTACGTGCTTTGTCTTGCGCGTTGTATTAGTGTGTCAGTTACGTGCTTCGTCTTTCGCGTTGTGCTAGCGTGTGCAGCGTAGTGCAGCTTCCATATGCACGACGGTTGCTCATGGTCATCGACGTTGGTAGTCGTGATGGAGGAGACGTGCCACCAGGCGTCAGCGTGGGTGCATCAACGCCTAAGGGCGCTTTAGCCACAAAACACCAATAGACATTATATATCAATGTGCAATAAACATTACACTACTTCTGTGAAGACACGTTTCACTTTCGTGTTCTATACCGATTCCTATATAAGAGGGATCAACCACATTTTTTTTGTTAATTGACCTTGGCAAAAGCAAGGACCGGACGGGCGGACGCAGCAAAACATGGACGAGTTCTTCAATGTTCATGCTGTAAAACTGAAACATTAAAATTCCTCATTCTAAAAGATCGCGGACGCTCAGCCCTTCGTGGCTTTAAGTGCCAAAACAACGATCTGATTATGAGGAACGCCATAGTGGGTGAAGGAAGGATGGGGGGAGCGGAGGGGTAATCCTGTTTACCTGGGGTAATTTAGCGTGCACCCAGTGCACGGTAAATGAGCATTTTTTTTTCATCCCGCCCCTATCGAAATGCAGCCGCCACGGCCGTGATCGAAGCTGCGATCTCGAGCTCAGCAGCGCAACGACACAGCCGCTTGAAATTACCACGGTGGATATGTCTCGCATCCTAGAATTTAAAGAGCAGGATGTTCTCAACTATTAGGTCAAGTGAAGCAACTGGCCAGGACCGCTCATACACAAAGGTCGAAGCTTTGCTGACCGTTTCCTCAAACCTCAACACCCCCATCATCCCTGACTACTGAGAAAATATTCGCAACTATAGAAAAAAGCGGTTGCCACAGGTGAAACTTCTTAAAACGTTTATTAACCGCTTTTCATTATAATTTGTATCACCGCCCGGTAATAGTGATTAATTACTGCGAAATATTCTTGCCGCAAAATTGCATGTATATTTCGTGTGCGTGTTGACTTCCGCAAATGTCATCAGAGAAATGCTGTGCAGTTCTTCATTTTCAGCAACCATGGGTAAATTTGAATTTGCCCAGGGGTAAAATGCTTCATGCAAGTCGTGCTCCAGTTAAACTCGGGGCATCTCGTCCATCACTGCGCTAAATATGGTCAATTTATGAATGACCTCTAGGAAATTTTCATGATGTTCACGCGCGCGAAGCCCTTTTTCGGCCCCGGTGACGTCCCGGCTCCTGTGACACATGACACGTACATTGTGGACAATTTAGCCCCATCATTGATTGATTGGGTTTGGCGTCCATTAGCGACGCAGGGGCTCCGTAGTGGAGGGCTCCGATTTACTTTTCACCACAGGGGTATCTTTACTGCGCACCTGAAGCGCGGTACATGGACGCTTTCTTGCATTCCGAAATATCGAAATGCGGCCACCAAGCTTTGGCACCGAACCCGTTACTTCGTGCTCAGAAGAACTTCATGTTCACTGAGCTACTTCGGCACGCGGTATAGGAAATAGAGCACTGCACGGGCCGATTTTTTCAGCCCGGGCCCGGCCCGGGCCCAATCAAAACGTTTATGGCAAGACCCGGGCTCGGCCCGGGCCCGGAAATAATCTACGTTACCCGTCCGGCCCGGCCCGGCCCGCCACCCCTTTACCTTAGGCCCGAGCCCAGCCCGAGCCTGGCTCCAAACCGGCCCGAACCCGGCCCGAGACCGAAAAATATATGTTTTTCAGAGTGGAGACGCCTGAGAATAACTCGCTGCACGTTACATGCACACCACCAGAAAGCCCCAGCCCGGCCCGGGCCCGCGTCAAAAAACCCGAGCCCGTGCAGTGCTCTAATAGGAACCAGCGTTCTCTTCTTCTTTAATAGCGTAGCTGTTCTTGGTCGACCCTGTGCCGTCATGCTGCTTGGCGTCACGCTGGTCACGTGACCTGGCAGCGAGAGCGTAACGTTGGCGAGAGCTGCGTGAGTGAGACAGGAAGCTGCGCCTCGCCGAGAGGGGTGCGAGTGAGTCAGGCAGCCAATGAGCGTTTGCGAAAAGTAGGTCAGTGAGGGGCTTGGTGGGGTATAAACAAAAAAAGTCAGTTCTTGCTCCGCATTCGTTCTTCGAGAATGGCCAGGACTGCTTATACTCCCGAGGAAGAAGCCGCCCGACGTGAGCGCCAGCGAGAGCTTGCTGACGTCGTGAGGAACGCGCTAGAAACGCCGTCGCCCGTAGACGCCGACGCGTCCCATCCCCCGCAAATAGCGCCGTTCGGTCCAGCCAAGCGGCCGCGAATGCACGGCTTCACTGTTCGACCATCTTATCGGAGCAGAATAGCTTTAAAATCGAATAGCTTTCTTTGCCTCTTTTGCCCGTTTTCGTGGTCCGAGGTCGGTGGTCGGAAGCTGCTGGTCGGACTTTCACTGCCACTACAAAGGCATCGACTCAAATGCGCGTGCTCTCACGAGTTGCGAAGCGAGTTCGTCGCCCCACGCCAACTATTATAGCTCTTTGAGACGCATGTACGCTCGAAAGCTTTGGGGCATCCTATAAGGCCTACAGGGGCCACTCACATCCACGCCGGCGCTCGCGCCGCTCGAAGCAATGCACATATGACAAATCGGCCTACATGTTATAGACACCTATACTACTGCTATAAATGCAGTGGCGTAGCCAGATTTTTTTTTTTTTTTTCGGGGGTGGGGGGCACCTGACTGGTGTGCCACACCCTGGCTAAGCCACTGCAAAGATGTGCTGGTTAACCGCTCTGTTCTCTACGGCAAATATTTACATTGCAACAAATATGGGCCATCAAGCGCATCTTTCATTTAACAAAGCGAATACTTTCTAGAAGTGTTCGGCAATTCGCTTACACTCACAATCGTGGTTTGTACACAATTCTTCCCTTTGTCTCTCTGTCCCTCTCTCTCTCTTGCTACTCCGATGTGTACGATGCTGCACGCAAGGAGCCAGGCAAGGACAGGCAGCACCGCAAACTGTTCCATAGTGCTATGCTGCGGGCTCCATCACCTGCGCGGTAACTTGAGTTAACGCACTCACAGAGGCCGAAGCAAAGGCAGTGACGGAAAGCGAGCCAACTCAACCATGCGGTCTTCAAAATACAGCTTGCTATGAGAGCCACTAAAGCAAACAAGAATATACTGGATAAAAACACGCGATCAATGCAGCCGCTATGATGATGATGATGATGACCTTTTCTTTGGCGCATACTGCTAATACACTATAGGGGGACGGCGCGAAAGAAGACGAAGACAGGTGTACAGAGCATAAATAATTTTTCCTCGATAAGAAAACATACTTTATAAGGAAGATTTCACGGTGCTGGATTGAATATAGCGATTCCCGATATTCTCTCTTTGGGAGCCTCTTCTTTGGGACATTTTCATAGGGATGTTGGTGCAGCTGTTGTGGCATATATATAATTGATTCAGGACGATTTCCTTGCTAAATTTTTATATTTTATCTGACTTCATTCCTTTAGCCATTCACACTTTCTCAATGGTGATTCTTTTTGGACTCGGATAATCTTTTTCTTAGATCTTAGATCAAGCCAATCGTGGGTATGAACCACTCTCGGAGGCAAGCGAGCCAGTAAGTAAAACACACGCACGGATGCCAATGGCGTCCGTATAGCGTCTGCATGTGAAGAAGTAAACATATAGCGCTAAAGGCGAGAACAAAAAACACCGGCCAAGAGCTTTGTTCCTTGTTCTTGTCTTCTCGCGTTATCCAGTTCTTTGTTATGAAGGAACTCGCCAGCGAAAACGCTTTGGTAAGCCCGTTTGTATGTGTTATTTGTGCCTTATATGCCCTGTCCTCTTGTGTGTTTTTTTTTTTCTTTTTTTTTTAAGAGCCGTCCGCTTATTCATCAAAGCAGCGAACCAAACTTAGCGGGACTAAGGCTTTGATTCAGCGGCTGTACTCTTCTTGGTTGCGGTCACAAAAAATACGGGATGTCCTGCCGGCCTGCACAATGCAGGTACACTCAGCCAATCTCACCTTGAAAGTGAGTGTAAATCGGAGGCCATCATAATACGATGAAACGTTTTGCCTAATATTACCTCAGAGACAAAAATGGAAAACGCCTCATTTGCGGCGCAAAGTTCTTCAGCACGCGTGGTGTATGCGGCACTTCACACTCTCACGTACAGCTCACAACCGAGTTTACCTGCATGGTCAGGCTTTTTTTTTTTTTTTTTTTTGTCAAGTGACGTATGCACTGTCCAGCAGTTATTTATGCTCAACTGTAAAATAGTCAAGAACTATTCAGACACTATTTCGGGACCTGGAATGTTCTCGAGAAATTCGCAAATAAGAATGTAATGGCTTTTGCGGAACTACAACTTTTCAGGAACTTTGGTATCCGTAATTTATCGTCGCTGCAGGATATGGTGAACTTTTGAGATGAGAGCATCTTCCAGCATATGTAGAAGAGTCGGATATGCTGCAATAGATCGACGGGAAATATCTTCGTCGTGCAATGGATTTAAACAGTCTGGCGATGACGATGGTGATTTCTAAGGTGCCGCAGCCATCGCTGAGAATGTGCTGCAAATTTGCACACAACACCAGAGACTTGCACTCGAAAGCTCCTCTCTGAAGACATGCCTGGAGCTGTCGTCGGGCCACTAGCATCGTTTTCACTGCACGCAAATACCGTGAGAGAACATCAGTTCTGGGACCGGAGATAGCGGGTCAGAAGTGGCAGCTGAATTCCGCCTGAAAAAGAAACTAAGGGTACAGTAGAAGCACAAGCCTGACTAAGGTGCTGTTCTGGGAACTGCGGCGTTTGCGGTGACACACCGCCTAGTTTGTACTGCTTCTTCTGTTACAGCCCTCGAAAGGCGGAACTAAGCTGCAGCCAGCCGGCTGGAAGATCGAAAGGAGAAGTAAAAAAAAAATAAGTAGGTAGACAACTCTTGTTGTACAAGCCCCTCGACTCGACTCAAGGTGGTTTTCGCGAGGTGAGCGGAGCAGAATGTTTGACACGGTCCGTATTTGCATAAAGGTTTTCGCTGTACTCGACCGCTGCGACTGAAGTGGTGGAGACACCCCCCCGTAGCGACGCTTCTATTTCCGTAGGATAGCAGAGGCGAGTGACTTTGAAAGAACAGCTGTCACGCTCCTACCGCACACACTGCGTTCGGGTGTATTCTGTACTTTCTTTCATTTCTCTTCCGCCTTCGGAGTATACGGGAGCGACTTTTCTATTTTTCTTCGTGCTACACGCTTTCTCCACGATCTTGTTTCTCAGGCGTAAAGTGTTCTTCGTTCCTTCGCATGCCTCTTTTGTTCTTCCCTCTTTCTCTATGTTGAAAACCGCGATAGACAAGAGCGTGCCACGAGACTGTGTCACGCTTTGATGCGCGGCTCGAGGACTGCCGGCCTTTCGAGTGATGTGTATGTTAGATGCGTGCAGAAGCCCGCGAGATCACATGTGATCTTATAAAGAATTCATAATGAGTAGGCGGAAATGTGGCGCTTTTGTACTATATTTGAGTGTGAGAATCTACAAACAAATGTTGTTATAGTTTATAACGCCTCATGCACGAGGCCACTATCATTCGCTACATCTATATATGCTCCGAGACTTGTATATGACTTGCGGTTGCGACTTCTGCGCGCGACTTTTTTACCACTGGCGTATAGCCCATGGCGCTACACTTAAACGTACAGTCGGATACAAAAGCTTGTGGGCCTCGCCCGCAGAGTAAACGCTGAATTTCACCTTGGCCTTTGCATAAAACATTCGACGTAGTTCCCCTATGAACAATGCTAAGCAGCACAATGACAGGGGCATAATACATCTATAGGAGTTATCTATGATCCTTGACTGTTATAGCCACGTTATCATGGCGCTGACATAGAGGCACATTTATGATGCAATTGCTGGCCGTGGGCTCCACATATTTCCTAGAGATAGATGTCTGCTGTTTACGGCCCGTAACTTGTCATTAGCCTTTCTTGTGGAAACATGGTGGTGTAGTGTGAAGTCAAAGAAAAGCAGATGTTTACTGGAAAATGTAGACTTGAAGTGATCAACAGTGCTCGAACGAAAGATGCCTCGGGCTGTAGCCAACGTTTCGGCACTTCGTCAAGGCGTTTTGTTATCTTATTCTGCCTTCGTCAGAAGGCGTTTTATATCGTCTTCCGTGTCCATACGCGATCGCAGCGTGCGTTCGACTGCCCAGCGGTAAGTTGACAATAAGAAAATGTATAATCGCATTGACGCCTGCCTGGTCCAGACTGGCCCAAACATATCAGACGTATAAAAAGAGGACGGGGCTTGATATTCAAGCGCGGCCGTGGCTGCATGCCAAGGCGATAATGCACCCGCCACGCAGGTGGACTTATTCAGAGTACCTCACGGAGGCTACGTCCCGGCGAAGTATATAGCACACGCCTGCAGGCGAAACAGTCCAGGGCCCCGAAGATGAGCTCAGAAGGCACCGAGCACGGAAATCCCATTTGCGAGACTACGCGCGAGAGGCACTCCGCGTCCTAGGAACTAATAAAAAATACATCGCGCCTGGCTGCCGTCCACGACCGCTGCAAGAGCTTAGAGGGCACGAAGCTGCTTCCGGATATCTGCTTGACTGCACCGGCGGCGTCACGCTCCACAGCAACAATTCCAAAGATCCGCAGAAACGAAACCCTTAAATACCACATGAAACAGCAGTATGGCTGCCCCGGCACGACGACGGCACGAAGACGACTGTGACAGCACGGCGACAACACTAAGGCTGGCACGTCAATGACGAGGAATCGAATCCTGGGCGCGAACAAATGGAGTTCTCTGACGACCCCTTCTGCCAAAAGAAAAATTGGCAGCCAGTGAAACTTTCACTGTGGCCCGGAAAATGCATTGTAATATGCATTTAGTGTGCTCCTGTCTATGTTTCTGTGCGACCTTATAGACAGACCTTGGCTAAAGGTTTAGGTTTTAGTGTGTCGCAGTCTACATATCTTCGACTGCGACACACTTGGTGTAGAACGTATACACTTTTGTTGCAGAAGTTTCCATGCAACGGATTGGCATGCAACTGCATTTTGTCACGCGGAAAAGACTGATGCGAGCCACCAGGGTGTCACATTATATTCCTCCGAAAACAACGGAATGATTCAGCAATAGTCGTGAGCACGTCTTCTTTTCATTCCTTTTATCCTTTCTTTATAATTATCAGACTATTTTCATTATGTTCGGCCCTACCTTTACGATTACCCACTAGCCGGACTTCCAAAACCTACTGACAAAACGTTTGTAAAAAAGGAATGCGGTGGTACACAGCACAAAATCAGAGAAAAAGTATAAGACGAATATGTTTACATCCCGCTTCTTATTCACCGTGTGTGTTTGGGGGGCGTGGGGGGTGTGGGGTGGTGTGTGTGTGCGCGTGTGTGTGTGTGTGTGGGGGGGGGGGCGGAGGGGGGGGTATGCTTTCGTTTGCGCATGTGTTTAAAGGAGAGGTTGGCGCCTTTCGGCGGCGCTGGCTATACCTCGTCGCACGGCCAACAAAATTAAATCACAAAATGCGCCGAAAAGCGCCGAATACATTCGAACAGCATGAACACAAAGAAAGTTAAATACACGAGTCCAGGAAGCCACCTAGGATAGTACACGAACACGTAACACATGTGTAAACGTGTGCAGTTCCATAAATAAACAAATGTACTTGAAGTTGTTCGAGAACACGCCGATGTGTTCACAGTTTTGCTGACGCGCGAACGAACTGACGTACACATAATTAGATAACGTAACACACAACTACTTAGCGATATATAACTAGCGTAGGCATTAGACATTTATTATTCAGCGAAAACACTTTTTTATGTTTCTGTTTTCTTTTTGCGCAGAAACATTGAAGAAGAGTGAGCGGAACTTTTCCTTTTGTGCTGCTGGGGCTGGTGGCTCTGTCGTGGAACACACGAAGTTTGATTGTCTCATTCTCGTCGCACCAATGTGTGATGTCCAATGGATGGCTTCTATGCCGTGTTTCCGGTTTCACAATCGCTTCCGATGCATGCAATCAGCAAGACTATGACCTTTGAGATTACGTTCCGTTGCCCAGAAAGAGCTGTTGTTGTGGCTTGGATTTGGACACACCTGTATGAATCAACACCAATTCGCCCAGATTATACTGCGACCACCCACTTCCTTCCCCCCCTCCCCCCGAAAAACCTATGATTCGCTGGGTGGTGTTATTTGTAGCCTATAGGCGCTGAAGTACAATTTGGCCTAAAGCTTCTTTAATTTGGGAAGGCACTCGCATGGATTACCTTCAAAAAAACCAGAAACATTACGAAGAGCCATTGCCAAGATGAAAGCTTGCCAGGCTACGCTCCTATAGTCCCCTTTCATCATAACGCTAAACATCTCGTTGATGACTACAGCTTTTGTCATTTGGCGGCAAATTATGCGAAGTTTGGACCAGGCTGGGCTGCCTCAAAATATTAGCTGGGTATTCCTCATCGTCACTGCCCTCCATCCTCCAGTCGTTGTCGAGTGCGTCTCCAGTTATATAGTGATCGCGTTATGGTCTGTACTGTGTTAGCTGATTTATGGGATAGTGTACAGTCATGGTGTAGTGACGGTGAAGTAGAAAACATTATCAAAAATAGTCTAACGCTCTAATGGGTGAACTTTAAGTAACGAAGACAACGGCTAGCACAGTCGGCGGTCACCCAATCTAATCTCACGGCTCAAGTCGGTCCAGGCATCACCGTGAATTACACAGGCATCACCGTACATTCTATAGCAATCACTGATGCTCTCGTGAGTTCGAGAATTATGTACAACAATGTTCGGCAACATAATTTGCAGCGGCAGACACCATGATACGTGTTGTGGTAGATGGTGTATTACTTTCAATCAACAATGTTAACGGGACATTGTAATTTCGGAAATGAAGCCAGCCAGTATGCAAATCTTATTCACTTGCCAGAAATAATGCGCCTCGCACCAGTTTTGAGAAATACAGATGCAAATGGCTGGTGAAATGCCTTAGCGTACCAGGCAGCTGATGCATATCGGGAAAGAGTTCATTGGAACAGCCACGTATACTTTGTAACGGGCTCCATATATCGATTTAGTTAGTCTTGCGAGGCCACTACAATAACCAGCCTTGATTGTGTACTGCTGTTGCAAAATCGATCCACTACCGCAAGAAGGATTGTTTACGTTTTCCTTTCCATCCTCTGTTCGTTTCGTATTGCGCAAGCCATAACAAAATCTTCAGAAGAGTCACAGCGTTTCTCGGCCAAACGTTTCGAACGAAAGGCTAACGGGACTCCGGAGTTCGTCGCGGCCGAAGCACTTCGCACGCGCAAGTTTAGTACGTGGTGAACCACGCCATCATTATTGGTAGACCCGACGTCGTCGTCGTCTCTTCTTTTCGGGACGCACCGAGAGAGGAGCGAACGAATCTCGAATTCGCAGCCCACTTCTGCGGCGAACGACGCTCGAACGCCTCCTCGCACGATGCCCCGAACACAAAAGGAAGTACCATTGACGCGGTCCGCTTGGCTCGTTAGCGCCCACCGGGACCTGTAACGAGGCCCCCCGTTGCAAACCACCCTGACACTCAGTCATTCCTAGCTTGTTTTCTTCCTTGGCCTTCCATATAGGCCGGTATCTAGTTCACTCGATGGTTACATGGGTGATGACATCGAAGATGTCTGCCTGCTATTTCCAGACAGCAAAGTTACCGCCTGCTGAGGCGTCGTGGTAAGGAGTGACCGAGTTGGCAGCGCGGCAAGTGAAATGAACTGCGATTATCCGTCTATTTATTTTTCTATTTTTTTTTGTGTGTGTGTGTGGGAGGGGGGGGGGGGGGTGAATTCAATGTGGGAAGTAGTGCGGGAAATAGTGCGATAGACAACTAAGCATGACAATTAAGAGCCAATATTATACGACCGTGACGTTCGGACATTAGTTAAAGGGACATTAACGAATGAGATTCTCGCTTAAGTTCTTTAGAGACCCCACTGGGCAAAACACATAAGAGCTGGATGAAATAAAATTAGAGGCCATTTGAGCACAATTATCCATAACGATCCTTAACTTGACTTGTTAACTTGTTAAGGACCGCACAAAGAGCGATGGAACATAAAATCTTAGGACCAACGTTAAGAGACAGGAAGAGAGCGGTGTGGATCAGAGAACAAACGGGGATAGCCGATATTCCAGTTTAATTTTTTATTTTATTTTTATTTTTATTTTCAACACTGTGAGCCCTTTCGGGCTGTTACAGGGTGGAATAATTCACAATACTAAGAGCGAATATACAAACAGCGTAATACAAGCAACACAATGAAAACTGAAAGCAAAAATGTATAAACAGCATACAATAGCATAAACAAAACAGCAGCAGAAACAGCGCAGTACAATGCCAAAAAACATTGAATTTAAACATATAATGATTCTAGGTTTCTTTCAAAATTCGCAAGCGAATTCATACCGTCAAATATTTCTGAGTTAAGTTGGTTCCACTCTTCTATAGTTCTGACCAGAAACGAATGTTTGTAAACATCAACTCTAGGCACATAAGGTCTAACAACGTATGGGTGACAGGACCGAGGTGACACTCTGCCAGGAGGCCGCAAGTAGAGTCCGGGATTTAGGTTAAACATGCCATTGTACAATTGATAAAAAAATTTTAGCCTGGCTATTTTCCTTCGTGAAGCTAAATCTGGAAGGTTTGCCTTCTCAATCAATGCGGTAACAGATTCAGTTCTCTCGTACTTAGAAAAAATAAAGCACACAGCAAGACGCTGTATTCGCTCGATCTGATTTATTAGAGTTCGTCGATACGGGTCCCACACTATACTCGCGTACTCCAGGGTACGCGAGTTGACATTATGCGGAAGAAATGGAGCTGGGCAGGCCATGTAATGCGTAGGATGGATAACCGGTGGACCATTAGGGTTACAGAATGGATACCAAGAGAAGGGAAGCGCAGTCGAGGTCGGCAGAAAACCAGATGGGATGATGAAGTTAGGAAATTTGCAGGCGCAAGTTGGAATACGCTAGCGCAAGACAGGGGTAATTGGAGATCGCAGGGAGAGGCCTTCGTCCTGCAGTAGACATAAAATATAGGATGATGATGATGATGATGATGATGATGATGATGATGATGATGATGATGATGATGATGATGAGGATGATGATGATGATTGTGATGATGACGATGATGATTCATAACGAAATGTGGCTGGCGACCACTTCTCTATAGAAATTCACACCATGTTGTGACTGCCACGTACGACGCGGTGGGGAGAGCCAATAGTCATTTGTTGTTCGCGATCAAAAAAAGAAAATAAAAGAAAGAAAGGAAGAAAGAAAGAAAGAAAGAAAGAAAGAAAGAAAGAAAGAAAGAAAGAAAGAAAGAAAGAACTTAACATTGTAAAGCGGTTACGTGTATGTGGGCAACGTCAGGTTGACGACCTGTGCGCTGATATATACGTAGTGCAGAGACAATTAATGTGTGACGCGCGTAATGAACACTAAACAGTTGAAATTGTTAAAATATATTCCTCCAAAGCTCTATTTGCATTTGTATTACGAAAACGGGTTAGATGGCTAGCAAAGAAAAGGAAGATCGATCTTCCCTCTAGAAGTCCATACAAGGCAGAGATTCTCAGGAAGTTGGATGCTTGAAATGATCAACAGGGGATGCCTCAGGCTGGAGCCTGAGATTTATCCCTTGCCTGACATAACTCTGATGTTATCTTCACAAGGGTATACAAAACTAGACTTAAAGCGTTAAACAGAGAGAGACGAGGAAAAAGCACGACAGTAGTAGCGTTACTGAATCTAGTTCGCTTGGAAGCACAGAATTTAGACGACAGATGAGCGACGCAAGCGCTATGAACGCCGGCCCGGGAGCTGTTAATTGGGAGCCCTATTAGATGGCGAATTGTGTTATATTGAGAGCACTATATAATCGTGTCATGCATCCCATTTTAACACGACGGCGTTAACGGCCCCGTGTCGCAGAAAATCCGGTGTCGGTGTCGGCGTCCGGCGTCGGCGTCCCGTGAGCGTATATCTCCATATATATTTAGGCATGAAACAGGGAGAAGAAAACTTGGCATAGGGCAAAGCAAGTTGTATGCACTGAAACATAAGCAGGGTAATATCGATGACAGGGGAATATTGATGACAGGGCAATTTCGATGACATAGTAGAAGCAGCTGAAGAATTCTATACTGACCTGTACAGTATACCCAGATCAGCCAAGCTACTTTCATTCGAAGTAGTGATGCAGAGGATACAGAGGCTCCTTCTATAACTAGCGATGATATTAGAAGGGCCTTGCAAGACATAAGCCGGGGAAAAGTGGCTGGAGAAGATCGAATAACAGTCGACTTAATAAAAGACGGAGGAGATATGCTTAAAAAGCTTGCGGCCCTTTATGCGCAATGCCTCACGACTTCAAGTATACCAGAGAACTGGAAGAATGCCAACGTTATACTAATCCATAAGAAGGGAGACGTTAGAGAATTGAAGAAGTACATGCCCATTAGCTTGGATTAGGTATTGTATAAAATATTCAGCAGGATAATTTCGAGTAGAATCAGGGCAACACTTGACTTCAATCAACCAAGAGAACAGGCTGGCTTCAGGAAGGGATATTCCACAATAGATCACATCCATGTCATCAATCGGGTAATCGAGAAATCTGTGGAGTATAATAAACCCCTTGTAGCGAAGCGTTGGAACTCTGAAGTGGGTCGTCCGCTCCAGCGCCTTCTAGTGGGTCGCTTTCTTCGGCTCGCGAGCGCCGCTCGTGCTGAGAGTCCTGTGCTGCGCATTTTGGACTGTCGCCCTTGCGCTGCTTTAAGTGCCTTCCAATAAACACCCTTATACCCTCTATATGACTTTCATAGATTAAGAAAAGGCATTTGATTCAGTAGAGATACCAGCCGTCATAGAAGCATTGCGTAATCAAGGAGTACAGGAGGCATACGTGAATATCTTAGCAAACATCTACACGGATTTCACAGCTACCTTGGTTCTCCACAAGAAAAGTAGAAAGTTACCTATGAAGAAAGGGGTCAGGCAAGGAGACACAATCTCTCCAATGCTATTCACTGCATGCTTAGAGGAAGTATTCAAGCTCTTAGACTGGGAAGGCTTAGGAGTGAGGATCAACGGCGAATATCTCAGCAACCTTCGGTTTCCAGATGACATTGTCCTATTCAGCAACAATGGAGACGAATTACAACAAATGATTGAGGACCTTAATCGAGAAAGTGTAAGAATTGGGTTGAAGGTGAATGTGCAGAAGACAAAGGTAATGTTCAATATAGCCTGGCAAGGGAACAAGAATTCAGGATCGCCAGTCAGCCTCTAGAGTCTGTAAAGGAGTACGTTTACCTAGGTCAATTACTCACCGGGGACCCTGATCATGAGAAAGAAATTTACAGAAGAATAAAATTGCTGTGTGATATGACATGCGGCATATGCGGGTTATATTGCCACACCACTCCATCGCTAAAGTAGCTGATATCTTGTCTTTGTCAAAATAAACGGGCACTCGCCTAAGCTTCAAAAGAAAAATGAAATAAAATGACGTTTCGAGACCGCTATGGGTCCCTTGTTCACAATGAAGATGGGCGCAAGCGGGAGCGATTATTTATGTGTTAGGTGGCGTAAAGTGCGCATGTAAATCTCGGAGAGATTACCCCGTGTCCGGTTAATCGCGTTTTCAGTCGTTTGAATATGTAAAGATTCCAAGAGTAGTCATGAAGATAGTCGTTTCTCTGTCGCGATTATGCTCGCAGCATCCCAATCGATGATGTGGTTAGTAGTCATCTGATGTCTTGTCTTACATGATGACCTTGTCCTACATTCTTGATAAAGTTAATTCCTCGGAATTTGGATAATGATAGCACACACGTAAATGTCATGAAAGAAAACACCGACAGTGCATGCCTTTTATGTTAAATCTTCTCAGACTGAAATATTAAAAGTGCGCAACACAATAACAGAAACCTAAAAATTATGCTTTTTTTTGTTTGTTTGTTGTTGTTGTTGTTTTTTTTTTTTTTTTTTTGTACGGCTGCGCACAACCTTCATGATTGGCCCACGCAAGAGGCCGCGTTTCAGCCAGAAAGCTCGCCTTCGTGCATAGCGTTCGCCGACAGCGTTTCCTGGTAAACATTACGGTTACATAACCCGCAGTTGCCGGGAAGCGTGAGCAGCAGTCAGGGATCGTTGAATGCTATCGCGCTTCACCCCTAAAGGCGAAGCTTAAGCATCCTCCAGTATTTTTTTTTTCCTTGTTTCCTTGCGTTCCTTTTGTTCTTTGTGCTAGCGTAAACTTTTCCTTTCTTTTTTTCTATACGGTACTGAATTCCAGCGCGGCTGAACGCACTGGCGCAGCTTCGTTGGCTTATTAGTACCTTGTAGAATTAGTAGCACTACAAACACCTTAAACGTATCTGTCTACTGGACGCTCCAAGCCATCCCACAGAAAAGTGAAACTGCGTTGCGCGTGGTGCGTGCCCGGTACTTCGCATGGGACAGCATCCGTTGCCAAAAACGGTCGGCCTGTTGACGTCGCCTAAGATAGAAAGCAGGCGAGGAGTTACCGCTCGGCGGCTTCGAGTGAAACGATTTGAAAGAGTCTCGGTAATTGGAGGAGGCTGTCGAAGTTAGATGGAAAGGGAAAGTGATCGGGCGGGCTATTCGCGGAACGTCAAGTCCTCGTATAGCACTTTTTGGTTCTCCCGCGCTGCATGTGCTACCGCAGGCAGCGAACTTTAAACGAGTCTGAAAGCAGCTACTTGATGCGGTGTTTCGCTATAGCCTTTCATGTGACCGAAATCATGCGGCATATTCCTAAGATGACCTCTTCGGGTGGGTCCAGTGGACCGACATTTTGGGTTATGAGCTCTTGAAACAGGCACGAGTACTTATAAAGTACTTTAATCTAGGATCTGCGATGGACGACATAACTAATCACATATCAGCGACATTATGTCGATTTTCACTTCATTAAGCTATAGCTTGAAGGCGAGCTCCCATAGGAGCTCACCTATGTGAGTGAGTGAGTGAGTGAGTGAGTGAGTGAGTGAGTGAGTGAGTGAGTGAGTGAGTGAGTGATGTGAGTGTGAGTGAGTGAGTGAGTGCGTGAGTGAGTGAGTGAGTGAGTGAGTGAGTGAGTGAGTGAGTGAGTGAGTGAGTGAGTGAGTGAGTGAGTGAGTGAGTGAGTGAGTGAGTGAGTGAGTGAGTGAGTGAGTGAGTAGTGAGTGAGGAGTGAGTGAGTGAGTGAGTGAGTGAGTGAGTGAGTGAGTGAGTGAGTGAGTGAGTGAGGTGAGTGAGTGAGTGAGTGAGTGGGAGTGAGTGAGTCCATTAAGGGCACCGTATAATTGAGAGCTACGAATTACTTTTGAATGCCTGGTGTTCTTTAACACCCAAATCGGAGTGCATAAGCGTTTTTTGCTGTTCACCCCCACCAAAATGCCGGGAGGCGATGATCCATTTTAACGTGATGCCTCTCCACATAAGCCTAAATAAGCTGTAACGCATACCGCTTCGAACCATCAACAGAACAATTAGACACCGTGCCCTATCTGCTTGTCAAGCGCTCGTAACGGATCATTACACAGTGATACAACGCACCCCTGACGTCAGCACCTGGAGGCGATCCATACATCACCATTCGGCACAGCAGCCTAAGGCGCCAGCGATTCATTTAAATTTCACCCGACGAGCAAGCAATGGCTTCGTCAGCAGCACGAGAGCAGGCCGAGCGAAGCCGAACTCTCTGTCCTCCATGCTTCGCCGAGGGTGACCGACGCACGTCGTCGCAACTTACGACGCCTTGGCGGCACGTAAATATGCAGTAGGTGCGATATACGAAGAGGCATATCGAAGATTAATGGTGCGAAAATGACTTTCCTGTCGTTGCGTGGTGTCATTTTTCTACAGTGAGCCGAAAGTAACCGAGATGCAGACACCAGGCGCGCTTTAGTTGACCAAGAGATCTTTAACCCGTGGTTCTGAGAACCAACACAAGCGTGGCTTACACAAAAAAAAGTGGGAATTTGCGCATCTTTTTTTTCCTTCGATTTTCTCCTTGACCATCAATTTTGTATTACAGTAGCGAAATGTAAAAGAAATTGCTGAAGAGATGCGCTGTAGCTGTGATGATACGTGAAATCTATTGCTTTTCGCGATCGAATACCACTTCAAATTTAGGCACTCATCATCCGCGGTGTAGGGAGAAAAGAGATTTGTCTATAAGGCGTTGCGCTGCTGAGCGCGAAGTCGCAGGTACGATTCCCAGTTGCAGTGACCGCATTCCGATGGGGCCGCATTGAGAGAACGCCCCCGTACCGTGCTTCGGGCGCCCATAGAAAAAAAAAAAAAAAAAAAAAGCCCCGGTGGTCAAGACTGAACCGGAGCCCTCCACAACGGCGTGCCTCATATCCCATTGCGCAGCTTCGGGACATTAATTACTGTGTTTTAAATATATTGCTTTCTAAGCTGAAGACTTTCCGAATGCCCGCGCAATCTTAGTTCCAATCACATTTTCCAACCAATTTGAGGCTCGTCAAATGCAGAGGTATAATATATAACGCCTTACTTCCGTTTTTTGGGACTATTTGTGGAGATCTTAATTTGTTGTTTCCTAATACGATGTTGGCTTTTAAAATGTTCGCTTAAAGTATGTATTGTTACATCTCATGACTTGTCAATAGTCGGGTACAACTTTAGAAGACAGGGGCATTTGCCTCGTCAAAGGCCGATGCATACGAGCCTCCACCAATGGGCGTGCACTCTAGACTGACGTCATGAGCCGGACGGCCTGTTTCCCGCCGACGGATAACATGGCAGCCCGCGCTTCAAGCTGGGCCGAGTCGCGTCAGCGGGACTATTTCTTTAGTCGCGGAGGCAAATCGGCTGCTGCGCTTCGGTCATCTGGGCGGGACCTCTCCTGTCTTCTTATGTTGTACCCGACTATACTTTTCAAATATGTACTTTTCTTTTTGTTAAACTTTGCTATTAAGCTTCTCGGTGTTTAGCGCACATCACTATAGTGACGAGTATATATCCCTAGAAAGAATTGGTCCCAGCCAAATGAACTAATAGTCTTTTTTTTTCCGTACCCTGCAACTGCATTACCCGTAATTACAAGTAAAAGAAGAGCATAAAATAACTTAGTATGAGCGTTAAGTGTAACCTATATGACAGATAGGTCGGTAGGGGTCGAAATGGAGAGGTTGAAAACAGTACGCCTCCGGCTACTCCATTTCACTTATATGCAAGAAATAAATTTGTTTTAAACAATTAACGAAGTAAAGACATAACGATAACAAAAAGGACACTTTAGCAAACACAAACACTGGTACGTATACACGAGGGAAACAAACAGAAGAAACATTAACAACGAAGACGAATCCCTCCATAAACTCGTTCCATAGCGCTTCGAGCACATGTCCATATACTCAGAAAGAAATATTTCACTGCACAGTGAAAACTGTTCTTCCAAGGCCACTAACTGGCCGTTGTCCAAGCATATATTGTCCCAAGTGGCAACGGATGATTGCCCAGAGCCCTAAGTATGAAGCGTAGCCTTTGCTGGCCGTATATATAGGGGTAGTACAGCAACACGTGGGCTACGTCCTCGTCCGCCACATCACACGCACACGATGCGGAGCTTGCACTGTGGTTTTTAAAGAGAAAGAGCGTTGTGTAGGCCACACCAAGGCGTAAGCGGTGAAACATGATTTAAGATAAACGAAGAATGTCAGTCCAGTGTATAGCTAGGTTACACAAAATTGACCTTTTCACGAACTACGTCGCAGATAATATCAATGAAAGTTTTCGTAGTTTGTTTCTAACCTCGTGGCTGAACAGCAGAATGGTGCATTCTTCTCCATGTTCGTGATTTTGACGAAAAGAACGCCTGTTCGGCCTTTTGTTGATCTGATTGGCTCTTTTCCGGTGGTTCTAGATTACATCGCAAGTTATATTTACCTACGTCAACGTCATGCCAATAGCATTTGCATCCGCACTGCATCAGTGCTTGAATAAACCCCAGGAAATGCATTGAAGTTGCCACTTGTAATTCAGCAAGGACAGTAGATAAAACACAAATGGACGACACACAAAGGCAAAGGCCACGGGACAAGCGCTGACTCGCAACTAGGTTTTATTCATACAAAATAGGCTATATATATATATATAGCCTATATATATATATATATATAGCCTATATATATATATATATATATATATATATATATTGTCACGACCTCGCAGGAGACGTGGAAGCAGGCGTACAGCACGTATACAAGTACTTTATATGAGCAGCAAAACGCAACGTCGTTGTCGTCTCTGTTTTTCTACCCGCGCGCTACTTCAGCGTCGTTTCCATGGCCGGGCACATACCCGCGGCGACGATATAGCATGTGGCATTTGCCCCTCCTTTGAAAGAAGCATCGTCCCGATGCGCCAAGCGCCCAAGAAAGTGCAGTGACGGTGCAAAAGTGAGGTCATGATGCAAAATATGGCTTCATACGAAGCACGTGCACAACCTCGGGCAGATGCTGCCGGCGTTTGGAGCAGGAAGGACTGTCGGGCACAACTTCATAATTCACGTCACTGATGCGGCGTAGAACTGTGTACGGCCCGAAGTATCTTCGCAGGAGCTTCTCAGATAGCCCCCGCCGACGAATAGGAGTCCAAACCCACACCTGGTCGCCGACGTTGTACGTGACGGGTCTGTGTCGAAGATTGTAGTGTCTGGCATCGTAGTTCTGTTGCGCTTGGATGCGCAAGCGTGCAAGCTGCCTTGCTTCCTCGGCGCGTTGCGTAAACTCCTCGGCACCAGTCTCGTGATCACCACACTCGTGTGGCAGCATCGCGTCCAACAGTGTTGTTACTTCCCGGCCATAGACGAGGCTGAAAGGTGTCACGCGTGTTGTCTCCTGGCGAGCCGTGTTGTACGCAAATGTAACGTATGGTAAAATCTCGTCCCAGTTCTTGTGGTCGACGTCGATGTACATACTCATCATGTCTGCCAGAGTCTTATTCAAACGTTCTGTCAGCCCATTGGTTTGGGGGTGATAAGCGGTTGTCTTGCGGTGAGTTGTACCACTTAATCGCAACACGGTATCCAGAAGCGCGGCCGTGAAAGCAGAACCTCTGTCGGTAATGACCACTGCGGGAGCGCCATGCCTTAGGACGACGGCTTCGATGAAAAATCGTGCTGCTTCGGCTGCTGTTCCCCGCTGGAGAGCACCTGTTTCGGCGTATCGGGTAAGATAATCAGTGACGACGATTATCCATCTATTGCCGGCAGAAGACACTGGAAATGGACCTAAAAGGTCCATGCCAACTTGTGCGAACGGCACTTGTGGTATCTGAACAGAATGCAGCAGTCCAGCAGGCTTGACGGGTGGGGTTTTGCGGCGCTGGCAATCCACGCATGTCTGGACATAACGTTTCACGACCGGCGCAAGTCTTGGCCAGTAATACTTTAGCCTAATTCTGGATAATGTGCGGGAGTAGCCCAAGTGACCAGCGGTCGGCTCGTTGTGACAGGCGTGTAGGACTTCGTTTCGTAGAGATGCGGGAACGACAAGTAGGTAGCTGCTGCCACTGGGTGAAAAGTTCTTTTTGTAGAGAACGTCGTGACGCAAGCAAAATGAAGGCAGCGCTCTGGCGAATAACCTCGGCACGCAGCTTGTTTTTCCCTCTAAGTAATCAATAAGAGGAACCAGTTCTGCGTCCTCGCGTTGCAGGCGTGACACGGCGACAGCGTCTACCATGCCTAGAAAAGCCGCGTCGTCATCGTCGTGCAATGCAGTCTCAACAGGCGACCGAGACAGGCAGTCGGCGTCGGCGTGCCGCTTCCCCGATTTGTAGACAACAGTGAAGTCGAACTCCTGGAGCCGAAGGCTCCATCGTGCTAGCCGACCAGCTGGATCTTTTAAATTAGTCAGCCAGCAAAGTGCATGGTGATCACTGACGACGGTGAAACAGCGACCGTATAGATATGGGCGAAATTTGAGGATGGCCCAGACTACCGCGAGGCACTCTTTTTCTGTAGTGGAGTAGTTAGTCTCCGTTCTGGATAGGGTCCTGCTGGCGTACGCAAGCACTCTCTCGGTGCCGTCCTGCAGCTGAAGAAGCACTGCGCCAAGGCCGACATTGCTAGCATCGGTATGAAGAATCGTCGGGGCGTCTTCGTCAAAGTGTGCGAGCACAGGAGGCGTCTGCAGCCGCTGCCGTAGCTCGTCAAATGCCCGTTGCTGCTCTTCGCCCCACACGAAGGGGACATCTTCGCGGGTGAGATGTGTTAATGGACACGCGATGCGCGAAAAGTCCGCAATAAACCGTCGGTAGTAGGCGCAAAGGCCCAGAAAACGTCGCACGGCCTTTTTATCAGATGGCGTCGGGAAATTAGCGACGGCAGCGATTTTATCAGGGTCAGGTCGAACACCTTCATGACTAACCACGTGACCGAGGAATTGAAGTTCCTCAAAACCAAAATGGCACTTTTCCGGTTTCAAAGTTAGGCCTGCTGAGCGTATTGCCTCAAAGACCGTCTTCAGTCTCCGTAAGTGTTCGTCGAACGTGGCGGAGAAAACAATCACGTCGTCGAGGTACACTAGGCAGGTTTGCCATTTGAGGCCTGAGAGTACCGTGTCCATGAGTCGTTGAAACGTTGCTGGCGCAGAACACAAACCGAAGGGAAGCACCTGAAATTCATAAAGTCCATCGGGTGTCACAAAAGCGGTCTTTTCACGGTCTCTCTCATCAACTTCGATTTGCCAGTAGCCACTTTTCAAGTCCATCGACGAAAAGTAACGTGCATTTCGTAGCCGGTCCAGTGAATCATCGATACGCGGTAGCGGATAAACGTCTTTCTTTGTGATCTGGTTGAGTTTTCGATAGTCGACGCAGAAGCGCAGACTACCGTCCTTCTTTTTCACCAACACGACAGGCGATGCCCACGGACTCTTAGATGGCCGAATAACTCCGTCCTCAAGCATCGTCTTCACTTGTTTTTGGATTGCCTCCCGCTCTTTTGGTGCTACACGATAAGGATTCTGCCGGATGGGTCTTGCGTCGTCTTCGGTGATAATACGGTGCTTGGTGAGCGGCGTCTGGCTAACTCTTGACGTTGATGCGAAGCAGCTTTTGAACTCATTGATGAGCTCAAGAAGGCTGGTGCGTTCGATGGGCGATAAAGTTCGACTGACATCAACCACAGGTGCAGGCATAGGCGCGGTGGACGCCGCGTGCTGCACTGAGAGGCAGTCTTGTATTGGGGCAATTTCGTCGAAGTAAGCAACAGCAGTGCCTTTAACAATCTGTCGACGTTCCCTGCTAAAATTCGTCAGCAGGAGTTCAGCATGTCCGTCGAGTACATTAATGACGGCCCTGGCGACGGAAACGCCCTGACTCAGTACTAGTGCGTTGATGTGTTCAGCGACGCCAGGCCCGGTGTGCAAGTTATCGCAGATGACAGGCACGAGGGAACAACTTCGCGGCGGAAGCGTGACGTCGTCGTCGGCGATACGTAAACGCGGTCGCTGGTCATCCGCGGGGTCGACGTCTTCGGAGCTCGTAGCAAATGTCACCATGCGGTCGCGGACATTAATAACTGCACCGTACTCCCTCAAGAAATCCATTCCCAAAATAAGTTCTTTACAGCACTCAAAGAGAATGACGAGGGTGGCAACGAAGGCTGAACCGGCGATTATGATTCTGGCTGTGCATTTTCCAATCGGCGTCATCAACTGGCCCCCGGCAGTTCTGATGTTGGGCCCGGTCCACGGCGTCTTCACTTTTCTTAGTCTGTCGGCTAGCTTTAGACTCATTATCGAAAAATGCGAACCAGTGTCAACGAGAGCAGCCACTTGGTGCCCGTCAATGCTAACGACAAGATCGGCGCTGACGGCGTTTGTTACATGTGGTGTGGTTGGAATCGTCGGAGTCGTAGAGTCGTCGATCGTCGGTGATGGGGGTTCTTGGGAAGCTGGACGGTTTGCAACCTCACCCCCGGAGGTCGCTGCCTCTAGTTTCCCCGGCGCGGGCTAGGAGACCTGCCCCTAGAGGCGTCAGGAAAATCGCGACGGGTTGGTTGGGTGTAACGAGCCGGTGATGGGGAACGCGATCGAGGCGTCGTTGAACCTTCCGGTCGAAAGTTGGAAGGATTGTCGTCGCAAGTACGTTGAGCGTCAAACCGAGGGTAACTATAGTTGGTGGGAAATCTGGGAAACCCAGCTGCACGGTAGTGGCAAGCTCGATAAACATGTCCTGCTTCACCGCAATGAAAGCATAGCGGCCGGCGGTCAGCGGTGCGCCACAAATCGGTTTTTCGTAGCGGATAGCCGGCAGGGAATTCTCCGTAAGACCGCGGCGCAGCGATCGGCTGTCGGCGATACGGCATTGCTGGCGGCGGCTGTGACTGTCGAAGATAGGGCGTCGGGGATGGCGGCGGTGGCTGCGTCGGAGTGGTCGACGGTGTCAGCAGCATCGAAGTGGCGGGAGGTGGACGACAAAGAGCTTCCGCGTATGTGCATCGTCGCGGCGCCGCTTGCCAGTCGGGCGAAGAAAAGGCCTGTCGAACTTCCTCCCGGACGACATCAGCGACAGAAGCCACCGCTGGTGCCATGGGAGCAATTCCGAGCTGCCGGATCTCCTCTCGCACAATCTCTCGGATAACTTCACGCAGAGATGTGCCGCCGCTCTCAGGTAGCAGTGAAGCATTTGTTGGCGAGCTCGCGCGATCGTATTGGCGGTACCGCTGTTGTAGTGCCCGTTCGATAGCGGTAGCCTCCTTGGTAAATTCGGCCACTGTCGTCGGTGGATTCCTCACGAGTCCGGCAAACAGCTGCTCCTTCACTCCCCGCAAGAGATAGCGCAACTTCTTTTCTTCGGCCATCTCAGGATCTGCTCTGTGGAAAAGGCGGGCCATATCTTCTGCAAACATGGCAACGCTCTCATTTGGCTTCTGAACACGAGATTCGAGAAGGCGCTGCGCATTGTCTTTTCTGTCGCTGCTAGTGAATGTGTCTAGCAGCTGGGTGCGGAAGGCATCCCATGTGGTCAGGCTCCTCTCCCGGTTCACAAACCATGTCCGCGCACTGTCTCGAAGAGCAAAATAGACATAAGACAGCTTTTGCCGGGAGCTCCATTCATTATGACTGGCGACACGCTCGAACTGGTCCAGCCAATCTTGGACATCTTCAATGGCGTCACCATGGAAACTTTCTGGGACCATAGGATGCTGTAGCGTCACCTGCGATGGAGTTGCAGTGGCCATGGCGGTAGTACTTAGACGCGGTCCGGCAGGATCCTGCAAGGGGTTGAACTCGGGCGTCAGGCCTAGCAGGCGGCGGCTGTACCGGTGAACCGGAGTTTCGACGAGCGAAGGCGATTCCGCGTTCGATGGATGGCTCCGCGAAGGGGTGCTAAGCATGAGGCAATTCTACCCAGCACCTCCACCAGTGTCACGACCTCGCAGGAGACGTGGAAGCAGGCGTACAGCACGTATACAAGTACTTTATATGAGCAGCAAAACGCAACGTCGTTGTCGTCTCTGTTTTTCTACCCGCGCGCTACTTCAGCGTCGTTTCCATGGCCGGGCACATACCCGCGGCGACGATATAGCATGTGGCATTATATATATATATATATATATATATATATATATATATGAAATTAAGATGCACAAACAAAAGCACTGTCAGTACCCGTGCTTTTGTTTACGCATCTTGATTTTGTGTGTTTATATAAATTACCCTGTTGTGTATGAATAAAGCTTCGTTGCGAGTCAGCGCGCTTGTCCCGTTGCCTTCTTCACCTTTGAGTGTCTTCCGTTCGCGCTGTTTCAATGTGCACTTTCACCAACCCTGCCAACTTTCTATTTTATAGCACATATAAACAAAAATGATGAAGCAATATTCGGTTCAAATAATAGCGAGGAGGTACATGGTGTGAATATTGAAAAGTAAACATTGAAAAATATGCTTATACTGATAATGTTTTTATCTGTTTATTTATACCTGTTCAAAGTTTTGTCAAAAGAGCTGATTGAAACGGTATCTTTGGAAATAAAGAGAAAAATATGAGTTTAGAGGGGGAACTATTACGGAAAGGTCAGCTTTGATTTTAAAGCGACCAGAACAAGTGCTTGCGGCAAATGCTACACAGAATACGTTGGTGGGAGGCACGCCGAATCATTTCATTCCTAAACGAAAGAATCGCATGCAATTGAGTATCACACCACTTTAAGCTTAAAGCAGTTCAGTACAATTACTTTGATCCAACAACATTTTAAACACTTTCGTGGGAGTCAACCTTCGATAAATAGTGCCGATGTCAAGGTCACGCTGTTTAGCATTTGAATACCTCTGGAGCACATCAAAGGGGTCGGAAATATTTTCTTCTTTATATGTTCCCGTAAGATACCCCGCTAAGCTGTTCTCGCCAACGTATACAAGAAGCAACGCGTGATAGCGCGCATTCCTTCCGTCAAAGTCGACACCCGATTCGTGCTCGAAGATTCCGCTGCGCACACATGCCGCGACCTCTCGACACTTGAAGGCCGTTGTGCATACAAGCAAATAGGCTAATGCGGTGACCCACTCTGCCTTCTTGTTTTCTTCAGGTTGTTGTCTGTTTAGTTTGCAGTCGTGCCCGTAAGGTCGCAAGTCATATGCGCGGTGAAGGTTTGACGTCTGCCAGGAGCAGCGTACGTCTGCACTGATGGGCAGCGCCATGCTGCAATCCCGCGCAACGAGAAAACGCGTGGATGACGTGCAGCGCCCGTTTACAGACGGCGCGAATAAAAGGCACTCAAGCGGGATGCCAACCGAATCCTCCGCTCTGCGCGACCGTTCTTTTGAGTCGATGACGCGTGTGAGGCTTTATAAAACGGAAGCTGCTGCGACAAGAATAAACGCTATAGTGCGCGAGGTCGTGTGATTTGTCTGCCTTCGCCGGCAAGATTTATGGGTGACTTTCTGTGTTAGGGAGGCGGAGTCTATAGTAAATTCACGCCTACGTTTCCTAATGCACGTATTACCCGCGTAAATTTGTTAATTCCCCGTCTAATTAAATATATTTACCTTCATCATCTTTACTAACATTTTTTTTTGTACAAACTCAAAACTTGGGATTTCCGCGCCCATGAAAATTTACTTTGCGAAAGATGAACTGCTAAGAGAAAATAATAGCTTTGAATTTCCATTCCATCCTAAATAATGGAATGGTGGCGCCACAGTTAATTTACCAAGCCAATTCGATCAATCAATAAACAGACTAAAGAAATTACGACAATTTACAGCATAGAAAACAACCATATGAAAGTAAAGGTCATGTGGTTCGAAGAGTATGCCCTTCCGATAGCCTATCATTCTTCTGATACTGTAACTATAGTTAAGTCGAATGAATGTACCGGTAACATCTCGTTGCGAGTTTACTAAGCTTTGTTCAAGGATGCGACATTCAGTAATTCAGAGTGCACAATAGGGCAAACGCGCCTGCGTCATTCGCATAAATTATCGCTGTTGCCTTGTTGTCTGGGTTGCTTTTGTTGTTGTTTTTTTTTTTTTTTTTTTTATCGTCCACAAACCGTCGCTCAGTTGAAGCTAGAAGCCTTAACTTGATCAAACTAAACAACGTGGACTCGATGCGTTTGAGCCAGCGCAAGAAAAAAAGGAAAAAGGAACATTTTATATATAGCTGGGTGACACCGCAATAGTACAAGCCGCCCCTGACACCTATATATATTCAATTTCATTTATACTACAGTATAAGCTACGCAGGCAAACGGCGCGCTTTTTTTTTTATCTTCGCTTAGCCGAGGTTTCGGGAAATGCAGAGTGTCGTAGATATATGCTATGACTTGCGAGGACGAGAAGGATACAGACCTCAAAACCATAACAGGAACGTGCAAGCGCGTTGCGGTGCGCTATGAAATCTGTATTAATTGCCTGCTTCGGTGGAAAACTTTTCCTTTTGATTATTACTCAGTGGTGCTGAATACAATAAAGCTGCGTGGAATGCTCAAAGTTGTTCACAGCAACGCAGATGCGCGTTAATTGTCACTCACAGTTATGAGGCCTGCACTGCCGAAATAACTAAAGTGTATAAACAAAAGCCTGCGCATATTTTCGGCTTCTATGCAGATGGATGCTCGTGCATCGAAATTGCTTTATAGAAGAATTTACCGTATGCCGTCGCCGATCGGTTATTTTCATGATGCCACTGACGCGTTTTTTGTTCCCTAACACATTGGTATAATCCACGAGAATTACAGCGCTTCGTTCATGTGATTGCTTCAAAACTATTGCACCATTCCGAACTATACCGTTCGTGGCACATTAATTACAGCTAACGAAGCTTTTGCAGTATGGTTGCATTCAATGTTATTGTAACTTCAGAATAAAACTGCTTCGATTGCGCTAGGTATGTGATTGTATGTAGAATTAGGAACCAACCAACTTCGAAAGCACAATTCGGATTATTCGAAAGTTTCGTTTATCCGGAGCCCACCGTGCGTACAATAAATTATCGCACGTAGGCGCTTTATTTGTTTGCAGTTTCGCGGCAGATGCGTTTCACCATTCAGCCTCCTTGATTACAGGCTCACATCGACGACAAGCGCTAGCAGCTGCACAACATGCCTAACAGAATGTAATCTAAACTTTCATGACAACGCTTTTGACCTAGAACATAAATTATTCAGTGAGTGTAACGATAACCGAAAGTTCCGCATTTTGGTCATCCTTTTATTCCTTATTAGCAAAATGCTTTCGTGCAAGAGCCGATGCGATGTCAATTCAGTGCAGCATTTTGGTCGGTACTATGGTAAGCAATTGATGCAACATGGCAGTGTTCTTATATATTGCCTATTCAAATCATACCGTAATGAAGTAATGACTCGCTTTCCGTAGGACTTAGGCGTGATGCCTCAAAGAACCGTGTAAAGCACGTTGCTTGGCTACTTTATAGGTAGCGTTTACATAGCTTTTTCCTTTGCGTTTGCCATAAATAATTCTTAAGATGACGAAAAAGCCGCTCGCCTGTGACGCAAAGTATCCAAAGTCGCATGTGAGGCCGCATCCTGGCACAACAACGGTGCAGTCAGCGAGAAAGCGAAAGCTGGCCACACCACGCCACACAGCGCACCACCACGCCAAGAGAACTACGGGCAACAGCAGACGACTTCTCTTCCCGCGGCGTCTGCTACAACGCAACGAAAAACCGCGCGCTGTGCAACGCGCGCTTTTTAAACATGTGGCGCCCTCTCCTTGAAAGTACAATAAGCACTTCAAGGCGGAACTGGAACACATGCACGCTAGAGCGAGCTCGTGCCCTGCAGTCCGTAAAGCCCAGTCCGCTTGTCGCTTGGTGGCGCAACCCATTACCCCGTTTCAAAGGGAACGCTCATAGCATCCATCAATTTATCCATCCGGGGAATCCTTCACTTCAAGTGACTTCACAGCTGTGCATTTTGCAACTGTGCGATGCTGCAACGTGCGCCGTATGTGGCAGTACCAAGCAAAAACAAGTACTGCCGTTCTTGACTTTTATTACCTGTCGTAGCCCCCCCCAGCCTTGAGCTGCGTGTTTCTGTGCACCGTGGTTGATGACCTCTGACAGCGCTTGTTTGCAAATCTCGGAGGCCATGCTCGGATTCCCTGTTGGTTGTGGAGTGCCAAGCATAAAAATATGCAATGCCGGCCACGCATTTCATAATAAGCATACGAGAAGCTTCACGGGGTGAAGTAACATAATTAGTGAAGCTGCTAAAAACAAAGGCTGTTAGAACTTTCTGACAACAACTACTACAACTATCACCATCATCAACTGTTTCTACGTTAGCCGTTAGCCCTCTTTGGCTACTAGCCAACACTCGCTTCAACATCAACCAGCGGAGGAGGCTGCCTGCTCGTACATTTTTTTCGCTTTTGTAGCGATGGGTCTCCTGTACAAAATTTGCTGAGAAGTTCGTGCTCCGCTGTGCGTGGCGCCTTGGGCGTTCACTAGGTGGGTAGCTTGAAGTTTGAATGGCGGCTGCAAGCGCTGGGCAAAATTTGGCGAAGTGCAGTACGGCGCCGGTTTAGTCGCCACGTGTGTGAAAATACCATTGTTACAGTCTCTACCATTGTTCTTATTCATTTCCTAGGCCGCCAAGATGGGTGTCCGCAGCTACAATGAGGAGCTCGGCTTCCTCGAAAAAATGACATCAGTCTCGTGGCGTATCAAGAAAGGGTTCGTGCCAAATATGAAGGTGAGCACGGCTGCAATGCCGGCTTCCCACCGTTGCCAACTTCGGCGTTTACGTGGCATTGTTCGGTCGTTTGCTTGCATGCTGTCATCTAAGAAAAACGATGTTGGGCTGCACTGCAAGATCTGCATATTATAAAAATGGCGTGGCACTAAGCTGTTGCCTGTGGCTTGTTCATGCACATGCTTCAACCATTTTTGGCGACGCGATATTCCTTAGCCTAAGCGGTTTGCTAAGTCAACGAGGCATTTTTTTTTTTTTTTTCGACAAACACACCATACTCTCAAGCACCTGGACGCCGCTGAATCATTTGTCTGCGATGCCCCTCTGCCTTTTGTTTTTCTATAACACTTCCAGGTTGAAGGAATTTTCTACGTGAACAACCTCTTAGAGAAGCTGATGTTCGAAGAGCTGCGGAATTCGTGCCGCCCAGGAAACGTTGGTGGATTCCTGCCAGGTGTTAAACAAATTGGAAATGTGGCCGCCTTGCCTGGAATCGTTGGAGTGAGTACAGTTGGCGCTGATTCTTTTTTTTTTTTTTCTGTACCAAGCAAATATGCTTTTTCCTACCAATCTGGGAAAAGGATTCGGGAATCTCGGGCTATAATAAGCATTTTCATCTTGCATCAAATCTGCGTTTTCCTACCGATCTGGGATAAGGATTGGGGAATCTCTGGACATAAGCGTTTTCATCTTGCATCCCTCATAACATGCACAGTGCGGAAATAAATCGAACCAGTAAGTCAGTGATACCAGTAAATTATACTTTTGTCAAACGCATGCATTCAAAGAACATTTGAAACAAATGCAACGCATGTAAGTTCAATTGGCTCCTGTCTGCAAGCTTGCACACAGGAGCAAATCAGCCTCATGAATTTCGATAGCACTTAAGTTAAATTGTCTTCGAAAGTGTGCATGTGACAGCAGTATTACTATAGTTGCCATCTTTGGGTTCATGTAAAGTCCATGTTGTACAGTCAGAATTTGCTTCCTAATGTAGTTGCCATCAATCTTTACCTATTTGCACTTCAGCAAGTTTAAAATATGCACTTTAGTATCTCAAATCTCAATTACTTAAGTTCTTATGTTAATTTATAATTCTTAAGAGTATTCTTGAAATAAGTGGTGCTCTTCTGAACTTTTAAAACTGGTGTTCTTGTGCAGGAATGGCCACAATGGTACATGCTGCAAATACATTTATTTTCATTATTTAAGATATAGCACGTCCTGACACCAGTATGAATTGCATTCCTTGGTGCATAGTAATTTCTGATTTCACCGAGTGTACTGGTTCTGAAGTTGATCTGTACAAACTCATTGACACACAGTTCAGCCTATCTGATTGAGCATTACCCTTTTGTTGTAGACAGAATTAAGGAAGAATCATTGCAGAAAACTAGGAAACGTCTCACACGAAGAAATAACCTTTACTGCACTTCCAACATGACATGGGATGTCTGGCACAGTCCAGAGTAAACTCCTATGTTGCTTTTTACATCTCTATTTTGCTTTGATATTGCACTTCAATGCTGTGTTTACGACAGGCTGCTGAATGATTAGAAACTTTTTTGGCAAGGACGTAATGCAGAGCCAATGTGTGCTGACAGACCAGTTTTATGACCAGCAGCCTTATCAGAGTTATTCCATACCTCCAGAGATTGGGGACATGTATGACTTAATGTGTATGCATTACCTGCACTCTCATCATCCAGCACTCAATAGGGCTTCCCGACATCCATTCTGGTTATGGCTTTGCGATTGGCAACATGGCAGCATTTGACATGGATGATCCCAAGGCCATTGTATCACCTGGTAAGCAACCATTGTTTGACCTGAATTAGACATTGCGTAATTGCTATTTCACTGAGTGTGAGCTGATATCTAGGCATCACAAACATGTTATTGGTGGACTAGTTGCTGTTTGCAAACTGCAGGTGCAAATTTTGCGTCAGTTAGACAAATTTGGTCTCACATAGCCTTATAGTCCATTTCATAATTTTTACGCAATACTGCAGAAGCTATGCAAGTAATGAAGTCTTAGAAGTCTCACTGTGTGCATTTCACAGTGCAGTGGTCTTTGGTGCTTTCTATGTATGCTTTCTATGTATAACTACAACTTGTAGATGTAAGGTTAAGTCAAATTATATATAACTTGTTCACCTTTGTGCTTCCTGTATGCAACATACTGGGTTTTGGTTGCAAGAGCTGTGCTGTGGCCATAGAAACGTGTCACTCTACCAGTTCAGTGGGAAATAGGTGTAGATCGGCAACTCCTTCCAGGCGTTAAATATCTCCTACTTTGTGGCATAAACTTAAAGGGCTCATGACACGGTCTTCTGACTATTTTCAGTTTATCATTGCAACTGAGAGTAGGAGGCCCAACACACAAGAATAACTGGGCTCAAAGCGCACAATTTAATTAGACATTTCCATTTAATGTCACTGTCTCTAAGCCCCTCCCACCTACAGCGACTGCTATTTTGGCATGGAGTGTTTCACGTCAGGAAATGCGAGGAAAGGAAAAGGCGTAAGGACGACAGAATTGGTGAATTGCCACACAAAAACGCAGGGGCGCACCTCAATCCCTGCATCTTGCATGATGCATAGCTATAGAACCTTTTCGTGTGTGATGCTGTACTTTTTTATTGGAAATGCCATCAGTAAGAGAAAACGCTCTAAAACCTTTGTAGGGTTGCCTGCTATGTATTAAACTGAGTACTGCTGACTTCCGTTAATTCAACCTTAACAGGACTGATGAAGGTGATAGAATTATCTGACAGGTCGAATTAAACAAGATGCATAAAAAATGCCAATACACTGCCAATTCATTGGGCAGTATGTGCCAGAGTAACATGCCCCCCGAACCAAACATGTGCCCACTTTCTGTGTGTCCAAAGCAGACAACTAACGCAGAAATTACATTAACCCCCCTAAACAAAGTAGAAGTCTTAACACACGCGTGATTTTTTAGCTAGAAAAATGTGTGTTACACATTGGCAACCATTTCCCTCAAGTCAGCTTCGCTGCAGTACGTTGGTGTTATGTGGCAAAACACACTAACACCGCAAATGCGGTATTGGTTTCGTATCCGATTGCACCGCCGGCCCACTTTTCTTAGAAATAAAAAGAAGTCATGGGTTAGAATCTGGTAAATATATTGTAATCGGACATTGCAAGTTACGGTTATTACTTGAAAATCTTTCTAGGGGGGCTGGCCGAAAACAGTTGTTTTGTACGGGTGATGACGGCGTTTCAACGCATTCACTGTCCCCTAAGCTCTGCCAAGACAGACACTGCCACTAAAGGGGTTGCTTTGGGCATCACAACAGGAGTCGGGCGCATGCGGGCTGACTGGCCAAGTTCAAATTATCCGGCAAAGGCCAATTTTAGGATCGAAATAGGAAGCGCTTGCGCCCATAGAAATGCATGGGCGCCGGCTGGGACCTTTGGTCGGGACCGAATTAGCCAGAGTAAACATAACAGCAGTCTACTGTATAGTGTTTTATTTATTAAAATACCTTCAAGGCACATAGGGTGTCACAGAAAGGAGCTGGGCAACATGTACAGATATAACAGGAACTATGGTATTTATGCATGAACAAAAGACATACATTTGAACATATATGTTCAATGCATGAGTAAAGATTCATTGCAACATACATGTTCGTGGCCAGTACTAAATCTCGGTTGCAAAGCATAAATAAACGTATACACTACAGTGTTCATCACGTGCAATTTTAAATACATCAAGCTAAGGAAGCATCAAAGTTGGCAGTGAGTTCCAATCTCAACTAGTCAAATGGCTCATGGAAGAAGTATAAGTGGCTTCCTTTAGAGCCATCCATTGTCGGCAATAGCTATCTGGCGCTTAGCTTTTAGTTATAGAGTGTATACTTTTTTTTTTTATTGAGCTGCTGAATGATTAAGACTTTTTGGCAAGGACGTAATGCAGAGCCAACATCTGCTGACATCATGTTTTATGACAGCAGCCTGTCTGAAATTTTTTAAGGTTCATGTTGTTCACGGACTGTTAACTTGACCAGTGATTCCTGCTGGAAACAGGCGGTGTGGGCTTCGACATCAACTGTGGTGTGCGTCTGTTGCGAACCAACTTGATGGAGAAAGACGTTCTGCCCATCAAGGAGCAACTGGCACAGAGCATGTTCGACCACATCCCCGTTGGCGTCGGCTCCAAGGGAATCATTCCCATGAACGCCAGGTGTGTTGCTGCTTCTTGTAAGCAGCTTCTGATACTCAATTCCCACGTGTACAGTCAAATGTAAATCTAATGAATCCTGATTTTATAACACTTTCGACCTAACAAAGTGCTTTAGATTCTCTGATATGTGCTCTCTATAGAGCTTAATGTGTTAAAAACCTTGACGCAACAAAGTAAACTCTGTCTCCCTCAATTCAAAGAAATTTGGTGGAAATATGGATAATATATGGGTATGGACCAGGTTTCCATTCGGATTATGGAACGCCATTGACCTGTTAAGGTTTGCCAAAGCTTCCGTTTAGGAACACAAAACATGCTCAACAGGTTCGCTGTCTGATAAGCGCATACGGAGGCAAACATTACATCTTTTTTGCTCTTGAATGATGTTATTCACATGAATGTGCAAAGTGTTTTCAGTTTTTCTCAATTTAGCAAAATAATAATTTGCACACATAGACTTCTTAATCAAGGTTAAACTTGTAATAAAAGCAGTTAAATGTGACTCCTGCAATTTTTAATACAACCCTTTGACATTATTGCTGAAATTCATTTATTGAATGTGTGAGCAAGGCAGGTTTATTGCTTGCAAAATGTGTGCGCTGAATTATTTGGCGAAGGCCAATTTTGAGATCGAAATAAGAGGTTTGGGCACACAGAAATGTATGGGCGCCGGCCGGGACCTTCGGCCGGGATCAAATTAACCATAGTCGAATTAACGAATGTCTACTGTATCATTAAAATAAAGCATGCAATGTTTGTAACATTCGTTTGACTGCTGGATGATTTCAAAACATTAGGCTTGGACGTAATACTGAATGTCCTGTGCTGACACATTGTCATATGACAGCAGTATCGTTCCAGTTTGTGCTTGTGCTGCTACTTTGGCCATTGAGTTCACAAGAATGCATAATTTCTTCCTAGAGACCTCGAAGAGGCCTTGGAGATGGGCATGGATTGGTCCTTGAGAGAAGGTCAGTGCATATTGCATCTCTGTATGGGAATATAGCCCTCATTCCTGTAGGCTCTGCTTGGGGGTGTTCTGTACACAGGTGTTTATTTTAAAGCAGAACGGAGGGTTAATAATGACAACACAACAGACGTTTAAGCGCAATCACACTATGCAACAATGCAAGAGACATTATTTCTGCAAATGCAGCCTACGGGGGTGCTATTCTGGGTACTTGTTGAAATCCGCCATATTGTTGAAAACTCAAGGTCGCCTTATCTGATTGGTTGAGAGCACCGGAGGGAAAAAAACTGGGTGGGGTCTTGTTTTTATTGTGATAGCAATTGTATGGACACTCCAGGCACATTTCTGCCGTCGTCGTCGTGAGGTTCCACATAAAGTCCACACGCTACCCGAGCGACCACGTGCGCCCGCTGGGCCGCAAGGCGCCGGGGGGTAGGGAGGGGGGGGGGGCGCACTCCAGCCACAGAGGCTGTATCTTGAAAGCTATCTACGGCGGGGGCAGAGTCCTTCCACCCTGCGCTGTGTTTTCGCGGCATAGTTCGCGTTGATGTGAGCGGCGGGAGGAAGGTCAACTCGCGCACTGCTGCGGCTGCGTTTACCCACTACAGCGTCTTGACAGCGACTTTACGCGATCATCGAGTGAGATGCGTTCATGTTTGCTTGTGTGAACGTGACACCATGCTTGTTAATTGAGCTGGTATGCCTATGTTTACAAGTTTATGTCTGATAAAGCTACTATCTTTACTTCGATAGCTGTCCATTAGTTTGCTATTGCAATCAACGCTTCAAATTTCTGGCAAAACTGCGACGCATTGGTTTGTGCCCTTCTTTCTGTGCACACCTCTTTCCGTGGCCGTACCAGCTACGCGCGCGGAGAAATGTACTTCCATGCACTCGGGGATGCCATACGGTTGCATTCCAAGGTCTAGTACCGTGATTGTCCGCATTTACCGCCAGCTTCCCGGCCTTTGTGTCTGGCTCATGAGCGTGTGAGGCTGCTTCCCGCCGGCGTCCATGCTTGCCCGTAACGGCACGCTTGTGGAAGCCAGCTCCTCGCGCTCTTAGCTTCCACTGCATAGGCACAGAAAGTTGTCCCCACGTACAGCAAAGTTGAAGCCCAAGAGGTTGGTGGGCAGCAATACCACCGCTGCCCACCGTGGCGAGAACCCTGCAGGAGTGGCACCGACATGCCCAAAGCCTAGTCACACGAAATATCGCGAAAGTGCTCGTACACCAAAAAAAAGCACAGTGGGACCTCGTTGATACAATTCTGCGTAATAAGTTTTTTGGGATGATTTAGTTGGATAATACGTTAGATGATACAATTTATTTTCCGGTTCCCGTGAAGATCGTATCAACGAGATACCACTGTAATCAGCCGGGAATACTGCCTCAGGACCACAATTTTGCAGAGATTTCTTCTGCTCGATTATATGCCACTCTTTCATCCACCATACTTGGCTGGCTCCTCACATTGATAATGTGGGTGGAGCGTTGCTGTGACCACTGACGAATTGCGATAAAAAACTGCATCAGAAAAGGCAACGCTACAGAATCGCGGCTCTGAACTTGTTACTTAAGAAAATTCCAAACAGATACCAAACATTTCGCGCATCTGCACCACAAACGGAGTCAATGTACAGTTAAATTCCTCAATAGCGATATCTACGGAGAAAGCGATTTCCGCGAGAATTTCGTCGTTGCAAAATGAGACAGCACTGATAGAGAATGTATCGCAAAACGAAACTTTGTAACACCAAAATACCATATTTACACGATTGTAAGTCGACTCGAATGTAGGTCGACCCCCCCAAATTTGCATGTCTCAAAAAAAAAAAAATTGGGGATGGGGGAGAAAAACCACGCGAGTGCATTTCACATAAGGGAAATTTATTGATGGGGTTGCTAAGAATACTCATTGTCACTAGAGTTGACCTCACTGGTACTGCTGCCGTCATAGCTGCTGCGGTCCCACAGCACGTCGTCATCAAGTGTGAGTCCACACTTCGCGAACGACCGCACCACGACAACGCGCGGTACAGCCCCCCACGCAGAGAGGACCCACCCGCACACAGTAGCCAGAGAGGCCAAATTTTCTCGCGCTGAAGCCGCCACTGCCGCACCACACGTTCACTGACTCCAGACTTGCGTCCCGCTGCGCAGTTGTTAGTTTCCTCAACATGGAGGATAGCAGCCCGTTTGAACGCTGCTGAGAACGAGCGCCGAAAGTTCTTGGCACTCATGACAGACGCGACGATTCAGCACAACAGCAGAAGTGTCAGATCCGCGCGGCCGTCGAAAACAATCGTATCTCAAAGAAAAGCTCTTCCGCCAACTTCCAATACCCCCCAAACGGCGGCTCTTCCGCCATCTACCAATACCCCCTAAACGGCGGCTCTTCCATGATCGATGCTCCCACAAGAGCCGTGCGCTCGTGGTGCGCGCAATCAAAATGTATGCAATACAGTAAATTATTACGCTACGCTTCTACCGTAACCATAAAAACGTAGGTGCAAAGTTGTAACCACGCCGTAGCGCCCCTGATTTCTCGTTTCTCTTGCCGTTACTAGCGGTACACGGTTCGGTTTCGATTCTAAGTCGACCCCCCAACATTGGATTGCCAAATTTGAAAAAATGGGTCGACCTACAATCGTGTAAATACGGTACTTCAGCTCAAGGCTATAGAACCACATTGTCAACAGCAAGTGCGCCCCACATGTCGGTCAGCGATGGCAGCACTGCCGTGGAGCGGTACTCTCAGTTGATTGTCTTCAGAGATGCGCTCACTTTCACTAGATTTCGTGTAACTTGGCACCAAACGCTGAGCAACAGCATTCCTCCAGTGCCCGCTGTCGCCTGTAGATGCCAACACGTCTGGTGTAGAACATCAAAGTGATTATATGTCGTTTCCGTAAAAGCGATTGACCGAGAATACGACCTCTTACAAATATACTTCTGCAGTACCGAATCGGCACGTGATGCCCGTTGGGCGATCCTGAAGCCAGCGTTTTGAAGTAGAAGACACATATTCTCAGATGATCAGTCAATCACGGCCTGATGCATGGCAGCACACGCTGTGGCCATCCTCTAAAGCATCTTAAACAAGTCCACGTCTCTGTGACGGGAATTTCTTTTGGTTTTGCTGGCATTTTTGTCACCGAACAGCAGATTATGGACTTTGCTACGTATGTGAAAACTGTCGTCACATGTCACGTGTTGGCGAGACATGTGGCTCTGCCATTCAATGGTGTTGGGCTGCTAAGCATGAGGTCGCGGGATCGAATCCCAGCCTTGGCAGCCACATTTCCATGGGGTTGAAATGTGAAAACACCCGTGTACTTAGATTTAGGCGCACATTAACCTTAGGTGGTCCAATTTATTCCGAAGTTACCCACTACGGCGTGCCTCATCATCAGATCGTGGTGTTAAAAGTGGAAATCAGCGAACAAGATGGCAGCCATGATGTGTTTCCAGCGCACGTGGTCGCTTCTGGTGCTTGGTTGTTTTTGTAAACATAAATGACAGCAGCCATGCAATCTAAATGTGGTGGTATTTCATGTAATTTGAGTGCAAAGCAAAGGCATTTGAGCCTTTTTTGGAGTCTGCCGTGCTTGCGCGAGTAGGTAATAATGCAGGGTAACGTTTCAGCAAATTTCATAGATGCGAGATTGCAGTTCAGCAATATTTCATTGTCAAGAGATACGAAATACATTGAATCTGATGGGCGTTTGCTGGGGATAGAAAAATATTTCATTGTTACAGGATTTCATTATCAAGGGTTTTGACTGTGGTTTATTTTCGAGCCATTTATTGTTGACAGAAGAAACTTGTGATGGTTGCCTGCTTGGCGGTTTCATCCTGTGCGATGAAAGTGTTCTCCAGCTGCCCGACACTTGTCATGTGATGTTCATCACCGCCACTGCACTGAACTTTGTTTCTGAGCAGCCGTAACATATTACTTGTCTCGGCTAAGGTAGCGCGTGGATTCACAAACCTAGAAACGCAGAGCATGGCGAATAAGCAAGCTGACCATGCTCCATGCACACATGAGCATGCATGTTGCAGAGGTCACGAGTACCTTCTTGGGCTTATCATGCTTTGTCAGGGGTCAGAGCAACGCTCCGCCAGCATTATAAGATTGCAGCTGGCTGTGAATGGTGGATGATAAAGAGTGGCTTATGGAAAGGTATGGAAACGTTTGGGTATTGACTATTCCCCAACATTTTCACATTCAATATGAGATATTCTGAGAACAGTGCAAAAGCATTTTGAGATAAGAGGTGAAAAATACATGGAGTTCGCACAGAGCTAGGAAAAGATTTGAACTTGACCGATATTTCGAGATATCGGTTAAAGTTATGAGGGTTTGCTGTATATCCGATGTATAATTAGTTTCGAGCAAGTTATTTTACATGAGTTTTGCATATTTGATGTTTAGAGAATAATTTGCTTTATCTGGAGTTGTTATATTCAGGGTTGTCTAATTCATAAAGGGATTTATTTGTTTAATATAAAAGGAACATTAAGGTTGCAGGTACGCATTTACCTGGAAATGCACAGGCACATGTTTCCTTATGTAGGCCAATTATGGTCCGTGATAGGGAGTAGTTAAAGTGACAAGTTCGGCTGAAATTTTCCTAGGCTATGCCTGGGCCGAGGATAAAGAACACTGTGAGGAGTATGGACGGATGCTGAATGCTGACCCTGCCAAGGTTTCCATGAAGGCAAAGAAACGGGGCCTACCTCAGGTATACCTTACGTTTGTCACAGCCTAGAAAACTAAATGTCTAGGAGTTTGTGACATTTTACTTGTCATTTTTTTAGTTTCTACAACTTCAGAAATGAATGTCAGTACCCCTTCGATTCAAGTCCATTGGCTCTTGCATGTCCAAATGACAGCCCACATGTTCTAACAAAGTGCTTCAAAATTTTCGGAGGACATTCTCATAATGCATGTGCATTGACAGCATTTCCAGCAATTTTATTGTATTTAATACAGATTCGTAACTTTCTGGAAGTATACCGTATTTATTCGAATCTAGGCCGATAGTTTTTTTCAAATAATCACATACGAAACTCTAGGGTCGGCTTAGATTCGAGGATTTAAAAAAACGCGCCAGTCTTTAACTGAAACTGATAAATACGGTCATAGTTAGCGCCATCTAGAAAAGTTCGTATCGCAGCCGCTACTAGCCGCGCCAGTAGCCAACTGAAGTACACGAGCGACGTCGCCATTTTGACCTGCGTCGTATCGGTATGGTGCAGCATCGGCGCGCGGTGTAGCTTTATCGTAATGGCACTAAACGAATAATGTATTTACTCGAATCTAACACGCACTTTCAACACGACCCTAAATCTGCGTCGGCATTTCAAAATGGCCGCCTCGCACGCGCGTCGAGCCTAGCTACCGTAGCATGCGGAAGCTTCCTCCGTGTGCTGCAGTACACGTGCTTAGGCAATAGTCTACCGTCTGTCTTCACGCTCTCAGCCAATGCTCTCAGCGTCTGCTCTATCTATCAGCATGAAGTACCAAGTTCATCGTGATGCCGCATTTAAAAGGAAAGTGATCATCTGTGCGGAGACGGACGCAAATCGGGCCGCATCACGGGCGTTCGGAGAATCCGAAACTTGCGAGCGGGACTGCGCAAACAGAAGGAGAGAATTTTCGCCAGCAAAGCAATGCGGAACGGTTTCAGTGGACCGAAGCAGGACGTAACGTGCGACGATCCACTCCGGCGATACGATTGCCTTGGCCCTATCTTGAAAGCAATCTGCGACGGGTAAAGTCCGCCGCGCGCCGTGTTTTCGCCGCGTTGAAGCGAGACGCATGCTAGCACGAAGGCGCGCTCCGTCTCTAGCGTTTTGACAGTTCGTTTCCGCGGTCAACGAGCGAGATGTGTTCATGTTTGCTTGTGCGCGCGTGACACCGTGCTTGTTAATAGCGGTCTACTAATTTGCTATCGCATTCGATGCATCGCCTTTCGGGCGAAACTGCGACTTTTTTTATTCATCGCAACTTCAGTGCATCGGGAGGAAATCTATTTTTCCAAATGACAGAAAGTTGTACTTCTGTTTGAAAGCATGAGGTGCGCGGTACTGTAAAGGACTTTTTTTTTTTTTTCCTCACGGAAAACAGGTGCGCGTTACAATCGAGGAAGCGTGAGAATCGAGTAAATACGGTAGTTGTGCTAGCCGTAGAGGCATCGTCAAACGTTCAAGCCGGTCGGAACTTCGGCATCAGTCTGTCGTTGGAGGGGGCCACGGGAGATGATTTTTGCGTGCGCCGCAACGAGAATGACATTTACCTAGGAACATTGATCGTGCGCTCCTTCCAAAAATGCAGCATCTCTAATGCGCTTGATGGTACTGAATATAGCGCACTGTTTGAAGATGTCAGCAGTAAGGAAGATAGCGACGAGGCTAACAGCGATGGTGACATAGAATGAGCTCGGCATGTTCGAATTTAATAAATGCTGTTTTATTTTGCGAATGCTGTCCTCGCTTTTTCGTTCGGCCTACATTCGAGGTAAGTTTTTTTTTTTTTTTGTATTTTTGCTGACTTCGAACTTTTGGGGGGGTCGGCTTAGAATCAGAGTCGGCCTAGATTCGAGTAAATACGGTATTAAAGAAATCTTGTTGAATGCGCTGTTTTCAATAAGATATGGACAAAAGTGTTTAAGTGGACACTAGGACAAACTGGTGTGTTTGCAGTGTTGTGTGTTCGTGCAGTTCTGTCCAGCCAGTCAGGATTCTTACTTTTACAGCTGTGCTACATTTGTAAAAAAGTATTGTTCATGGAACTTGAAGTCAAGTAAATGACACATATTCTTACTTTGCTCAAAAGAAATAGTCTAGTTATGTGTTTCAGTGTCAGAGTGATGACTTGTTTCTCTGTGTTTATTATGAATATAGCTTCATGATAATTCTTTTAAAATCACATGCTGCTGGATGATTTGAAACGTTGTTGGGCTTGGACGTAATACTGACAAAGCTCTGCTGACTACACTTCATATGACAGCAGCACGTGTCATTGATCTGTCAGATTGCCTTGATTTGCTCAGTGGTATTTGGGGTTGTAGTAGTAGTACACTACCATACACTCTGTATATAGTGTATAGATCGTTTAGTGTAGCAGTACTGCCCTATACAATCTTCACATGAACCGGAAAGAAAGGGTATCATCCGAAAATCCTATTATTGGGGGGGGGGGGGGGAATAAAACTTATCATCTCGAAAACTGTATTATGCAAAATCGTATCAAGATTCCACTGTAGTGTGCCGAAGTGGCTGTTCCGCGTTTTTATTCCGTACATAGTAGAAACTGACGGAATGCAGAATCTTGCTCAGTGGCTATGGTGTTGGGCTGCTGAGCACGAGGTCGCGGGATCGAATCCCGGCCACGGCGGCCGCATTTCGATGGGGGCGAAGTGCGAGAACACCCGTTTACTTAGATTTAGGTGCACGTTAAAGAACCTCAGGTGGTCCAAATTTCCGGAGTCCCCCACTACGGCATGCCTCATATTCAGATCGTGGTTTTGGCACATAAAACCCCATAATCTAATCTAATTTAATCGGAATGCAGAATCAAACTAGTCTGTATAAATGGAAGCTGCTCATGACGTTAATGTGCCTTCACCGCAAATCACAAGTAAATATAGCTTGCGTGTTCCTACAATGTGCCAACGTCCAATTGTCATATGTCGACATGCCGCTATATTCGAAAGTGGCTTTCAGCTTGCAAGACGAAGCTTCGAGTCCATTCTCGTTCAGACCACCACACGAGCACGAATGAAACACGTCCAGTTGCACAATTTTGCAAAACTTGCGTGGTTTGCATTGGCTGTCGATTAATTTGGCTTTCAGCGGTTAGTTATGTCCTGCTTTAGTGGTAGTCTCAAGTTCAACCCAAGAACCGGGGCAAAATCGCTTGAAGTTTGCTTTTTGCAGAAGTTGGTTATCTTTGTGCCATTGCACTGTAGTTGGGCGTGCAAGTTCCTTATTTTGCAACTGAACTTTTCTCAATTTTCCATTTGATCCCCTTACCTCATCCACTTGTGTCTTAGCTGGGAACCCTGGGTGCCGGCAATCACTATGCTGAGATCCAAGTAGTAGAGGAGATTTACGACAAGAACAATGCAGCCAAGATGGGAATTGAGCGTTGCGGTCAAGTGTGCGTCATGATCCACAGTGGCAGCCGAGGCTTTGGACACCAAGTGGCTACTGGTGAGTCGTTCCGTTTGCATTATATTGTGGCTTATATGCATTAGACATGTAAGTTGAAGTGGGGTCCCTTTGAAATAACCGGTGTGGAGGTGTTAGCCTTGGCAGTGTCATGCAAGGTACACTAGGGCAAGCTTTTAAGTGGTTAAATTAGATAAGTACTGATTTCTCAAAATAACAAATAGCAAGCAAGGCATGCTAGGGATCAGCCACAGCATAGCTTCCATCATTGAAATTTGCAGTACAGGTGCAGGGCATACCAGGTTCTTGAAACAGCCTGTAGTTAGTGAACGCAAAGGTTTTGCCTGCTGGATGATTTGAAAGACTGTTGGGCTTGGACGTAATACAGAAAAGTCCTGTGTTGAAATCCCATTGTATGACAGCAGCTGAACCTGTTCATCATTGCTGCTTGTTGTCGATTGAATGTGCGGGCACGCTGAGGCAAATTCTTTTGTCTGTCCATTGTCTGGGCAGATGCATTGGTAGCCATGGAGAAAGCCATGAAGCGGGACAAGATCGAGGTCAATGACCGGCAGCTGGCCTGCGCCCTTATTCGCTCTGCCGAGGGACAGGACTATCTGAAGTCGATGGCAGCCGCGGCAAACTTTGCCTGGGTCAACCGCAGCAGCATGACTTTTCTGAGCCGTCAGGTGAGCTTTTTTTTTTTTTTCCCCTCCCCTCTCACCTGTGTTGTGACAGATAGTTTGAAATGAGCCAGGATATTGATGTCACTGCAGCGCAGCAACTAAGGTGCTCTTCTACGAAAAGCAGGGTTGCCAATTTTACTCTGAGCAACTGCGGACACATTTTTTCCGTGATAGTTGTTAAGGGCTCACTCCCCTGATTGTTTTGATGTTAGCCAGTGTCCACAAGCACCATTGCTGGAATGCCAGTCCTTTGCAAGAAAAACACACAAAAAAAAGATATAAAATCTCATTCTGCCGCGAGCATCCTAGCTTATGACGAACAGATTGGCAGTTCAAGAAACTACTTCCCAGCCACTCTGCCAATGCTACAGCAGTTGAGAATACTGATATACTGATCCTTGAGTACGTGATTGCGCCAGAAGCTGCCATGATCCAGGAGGTGGGGAGAGGGGCTGCGCAGGTGGCATATACTACCGTATTTACATAATTGTAGGTCGACCCATTTTTTCAAATTTGACAATCCAATGTTGGGGGGTCGACTTAGAATCGAAACCGAACCGTCTACCGCTAGTAGCGGCAAGAGAAACGAGTAATCAGGGTCGCTACGGCGTGGTTACAACTTTGCACCTATGTTCCCATGGTTACGGTAGAAGCGTAGCGTATTAATTTATCGTATTGCATACATTTCGATTGCGCGCACCACGAGCGCACGGCTCTTGTGGGAGCATCGATCATGGAAGAGCCGCCATTTGGGGGGTATTGGTAGTTGGCGGAAGAGCCGCCGTTTGGGGGTTATGGGTAGTTGGCGGATAAGCCGTCGTTTGGGGGGTATTAGTAGTTGGCGGAAGAGCTTTTTTTTTTTTTGAGATACGATTGCTTTCAACGACCGCGCGCATCTGTCGCTTCTGCTGTTGTGCTGAATCGTCGCGCCTGTCATGAGTGCCAAGAACTTTCGGCGCTCGTTCACAGCAGCGTTCAAACGGTCGGCTATCCTCCATGCCGAGAAAACTAACAACTGCGCAGCGGGACGCAAGTTTGGAGTCAGTGAACGTGTGGTGCGGCAGTGGCGGCTTCAGCGCAAGGAAATTTGGCCTCCCTGGCTACTGTGTGCGGGTGGGTCCTCTCTGCGTGGGCGGCTGTACCGCGCAACGTCGTGGTGCGGTCGTTCGCGAAGTGTGGACTCGCACTTGATGACGACGTGCTGTGGGACCGCAGCAGCTATGACGCCAGCAGTGCCAGTGAGGTCTACTCTAGTGACGATGAGTAGTCTTAGCAACCCCATCAATAAAGTTCCTTCGTGTGAATGCACTCGCGTGGTGTTTCTTCGCCCCCCCTCCCTTTTGTTTTGAGACATGCAATTTTGGGTGGGTCGACCTACATTCGATTCGACTTACAATCGTGTGAATACGGTAACACAAATTTGGGGGGAAGGGGGGGCACGTGCCCGCTGTGACACCAACCGTCTGGCTTCATCACTGGCAGTGAGTGCAACAACTTTATTGAGACCAGCGGATTGAGGCCTGGGCCTAGGCTGCGCCGGGGGCGGTAGAGAGACCCTGTCTCCCGGCCGCCTCTCGAGCTCGCTGGATGGCCCATACAGGGGTGCAACAGCTGCGCCAATTGCGCCATTTTGATACAATATCGTATTTTTGCACTGATCTGTGCGAAAACTGTGATATATATTGAAATTGTGCCATGCTGCGCCAAAACGCTAGACCAGCCGCGAAATTTCTCGGTTACGCTAGTTTTAGCGGGAAACAAAGGCCACGTTGGCAACCTGCAGCTTGGACATCGCCGTCGAATCCAGACGAGACGTTGGTGGGTGCCGAATAATATTTTCGCTGCTGGTTGCAGTGTGCTGTGTTCTTTATGCAGTAAAATCTCGCGGAGACAAGGAGTGCGCGTTGCTTGCAGCAACAAAAGCAGTTCGCCATTGCCGCATTGACTCGACAAGATCCTCGCTGTATCCTTGCACGCGGTCACGAGCGGAGCGGTTCGGAATGCTCCACGGGAAACTCGCTTGTACGGTACCGCAAGTTACCCGGCACTGACGGCTTTGTACGCGGCACAATGCACAAAGGGTTCGGTTCCATGCGGCAACTGGCACCACGTTAATGAAACAGTGCCGATTTTGGCTGTACACCACCGAAACGCCCAAAGATTCTCAAACAGTCGCTGCATGTTTCGACTACCGCCAGAACGTCGCCACACATCGTGAGAAAGAAAAAAAAAACGAGAGGGAACCACTCGCAAAGAAATGCATGGTGTACTTTCCACGTTTGGCGGAAAAAGTTGCGTGCAGTGCACTGATGGGACGCGCTTTCAATTTCACCGGGTGCGGCCTAGGTCAACTGTGCACGGCGAAACTGAACGCACGCCCCGAACAATGATCTCTGATCGCGCCCCTGCCATCACCTACGCTGCTAATGTGAATTACCGTATATAATCGCGTAATGAACACACACTTTTTTTCCCAGAAATACAATGCAAAGTTGGCGGGTGCGTTTATTATGCGGCGTAAATTTTATGGCGTTTTATTAGTAAGCGTTCTTTGTGAAACTGCTCCAAATTGGAGTTCTTTTTTTTTTTCCATAACCTGCTCCAAATTTGGATTTTCCTGCCCCAATAGCAAGATTTTCCTGCTCCAAAAATTGCTCCAAATCCTATTTTGGCTGTTGCACCACTGCCCATAGTTGATCTTGCAGATCTGAGCTGATCAGCGCGACTTTCTACCGCGCCCCATGCTGTTCTTGGGAGACTGCATTTTTATCTTGTACATGTGCGCAATCCCATAAAATATGTACTAATGTGGGTTCTGTCCTACATAATTTATACAAGTCATCTGGGTATAGTTTCGGCGTAGATGTGATGTAGGTGCACCAGGTTGGGGAAGGTTCTAGTTTGAAGTCGCCTCCAGATAACTGCCTGAGATCTGTCTAATTTGGAGCTAAGAGGTGGGATTCTGTCCCTCTCCTTCCAGGCCTCCTCTCCAGTTCCTTTGGGGGAAGCTTCTTCATGAGCGTGGTAAATGAGACCTCGCGCGACGCGGTGGGCTTCCTCGTTGAGGTTGGGAGTGGGGGACTCGCAGCAGGTGTGGGCTGGGAACCAAATGATGTATCCCTTCAAATTCCTCTGATATGAGCTGGGCTTTCCCGTGGAGTATGTTAGTGGCCTCGGGCAATATTCTTCCTTGCGCGTAGTTTCAGATGGCCGACTGCGAGTCACTGATGACGTATCTACATTTGGGGGAAATTAAGGCCCGAGCGATAGCTACTTCTTCAGCAATTTCACTATTATTAGAGCGTATAGAGCATGCGCTTATGCAGTCGTGGTCGGAGTTTATTACTACCGCGACGTAGGATTCGTGACTTGGGTACTCCGCTGCGTCCACGAACAATGCCTCCTTGTCTCTACCGTATGCCTTGAGTAGAGCTTTAGCTCTGCTTTCCCTTCTGACCTGATCAAGTTCGGGGTGCGTGTTTTTGGGCAGAATGGGGACCTGGATCTTTTCCCTGATTACTTTGGGAACCGACATTTTACATCCTTGTTGATTGTGATAGCTTATCCCTAATTTGCTGAGGATACTCCTGCCCGTGCGCGAACCGGCTAGTCTCTCCAACTGAGCAATCTGTTGAGACTCTATCAGCTCTTCTAACGTGTTGTGTATACCCAGTTGAAGTAGTCACTGGTAGTGCGTAGGTGCTTTACTTGTACATCCATTGGGCCACAGTCTTGTACCGGAGAAAAGAAAGAATGCTTGTCTTAATTATGATGTCTTAACTGGTCTAGCAAACCACATTTCATGTCTTTCCTAAACTTTGTAGTAGCTAGTATACTACAACTTAGGCCATTATATATTTCTTGATATGCTTTCTGTGCTCGCAGGCATTTGCCAAAGCATACAACACGACCCCAGACGACCTGGACATGCATGTGATCTACGACGTGTCACACAACATTGCCAAGGTGGAGCAGCACGTGGTGGATGGCAAGATGCGTACCTTGCTCGTGCACCGCAAGGGCTCGACACGAGCCTTTCCTCCTCACCACCCTCTCATTCCCGTAGACTACCAGGTGGGCAGTGTAGTTGAGCATTGCTTTGTAACATCTACCATCAGCGGATGTTCAAACTTAAAACAAGTCAAATGACTAGAATGTGATATTATATTCCCAGGCTCACCCACATTTCTAACAGGGGGTATGTCCTTTGAATGAGAAGCTTCCAGAAATTCTCGATGCTTTCTTCTGGTCAAAGAGAAATTCTGGAAGCTTTCCATATCCAAAGTCTAGACCCTGACAGCTGTGAGAGTGTGCCGTCATTGTTCCTGATTGCATAGAAGGGTTGACTATTAACTGCGTTGCACATGCGCTGTTCAGGATATTTTACTGATGTCGGTTGTAAGTCCAGTGTCCTATCTTCAAATTAGTCTTTCTTCCTCTCGGTTTCCTTTCCTGTTTTCCTATTCCGTTTGCTGGCATCCCCCTGCTCAGAACTGCCTTGAGCAGGCATCTGCGGTGCTGTGTTCAGTATAGAAGTCCGTGCAGCCACTTCACTTTTCTTTTTTTCTTTTTGTCTCACATGTGTTAGTAGCCTCTGCAAATTACTTTCTCAGTTTTGCTGTTTTTTTTATCTCCAATATAGCTGAGTGGCCAACCGGTGCTGATTGGCGGAACGATGGGGACCTGCAGCTACGTCTTGACGGGCACTGAGCAGGGCATGGGAGAGACATTTGGCACGACTTGTCACGGCGCCGGACGTGCGCTTTCTCGGGCCAAGTCGCGGCGAAACCTCGACTACCAGGATGTACTGGACAAGCTGAGTGAGATGGGCATCTCAATTCGCGTGGCCTCACCGAAGCTGGTCATGGAGGAGGCTCCAGAGTCGTACAAGAATGTGACAGATGTTGTAAACACGTGCCACGAAGCTGGCATCAGCCGCAAATGCATCAAGCTCAGGCCCATCGCCGTCATCAAGGGCTGATTGAGATTGTTTGTCTTCGGTGATTGGAAGGTGTCAATGAGGCCACATTTCCAAACTTTGGTGTTCAGGACTGATGTGGGACAAACCCCTTGTTTCCACTAAGGGGTTTGTTACAAGAACAAGTACGTGTGTGTTTGTGCGCGTGTGTGTGTTATACTTTGCGTTTTTGTTATCTTATTAGAGGCTGAATCTATGTGCCCTGGTGATGTGTGATTCAGTGAGTGCCTTTGGACCAGCCTAGCTGGTGGCATTGCAAGGATGAAACCTGGTGTTTTCTCAAGGAGGTTAAAAAAAATTTTATGGAGTGGAGATGTCCTCAAGGTGAAGCAGGCCGCCGCCATCTTACCAGGGGAATCGATTAACGTTGTCATTCGGCGGAGAACAGGAAGCATTTTCTTCTCACTTCTATAGTCGGGTACAACTTTAGAAGCCAGCGGCATTTGCCTCCTCAAAGGCGGATGCATACGAGCCTCCACCAATGGGCGCGCACTAAAGACTTGTGTCATGTGCCAGACGGCCGGTGTCCCCGCCGACGGAGAGCATGCCAGCCCACGCTTCAAGCCGGGGCGAGTCGCGTCAGCGGGACTATTTCTTTTGTCGCAGAGGAAATCGGCTGCTGCGCTTCGGTCATCTGGGTGGAGCCTCTCCTGTCTTCTTAAGTTGTACCCGACTATAATCACTTTGACTAGGCCAATGTTGCTGTACAGGTGCTTCTCGATGTGCCTGTCTGTGTCGCTGGTTTTAGGTTGAAGGTTTTGGCAACATTATGGGAGATCAGAGTGTCACTACTCAGCCTATGGCAATATTTTAGCCCGAAGCAACGTTCTATTATTTACTGATTAGTCTAAAATTTATATTAACAGACCAAAAGCAGTCAAACTGCGACAATTCTCCATGTAGTTCAGCACGCTTTCAGTGGTGAATTAGGGGCAAGCGCTGGCTTCACCTCTGCTGGTAAGAATCTGCGAGGGCTGCCACTCCAGAATTTCTTTTTATAACCTCCTTGTGCTTTCCTTATCTTTCTGTCTTTTTATTCTTAGTATTATGTGTCCTCAATTCATGTTCAAGCTACTGTGGACAGCAATTTGACTGGTACCAAGTTTAATTTCGAATACAGCTCATATAATAAGCACTTATCTTCAAGCTGTCATAACTTCTAATCGAAGAAAAGAGGCGTTCCCCCAAACCACAGAAATCCTACGAGCACAAAATCTGAGAAAAATTAATTCAGTGCAATGTGTACTTCGACATGCAGTCATCACACTGCTCTTCTAAATTCTTGGCTTTGAGGTGAGAGCATGAGCAAATTTTAAATCTTTTGCAATTTCCATGCTCCAAGAACTATTGCGGTCAGCTGGACATGTGTAACAGTGCGGTGTTGGTAGCTGAAGTGCTGCAGCTATGGTGAGTGAGAACCCAGGAATCCATTATAAGCTCCACCCACAAAAACGCAGTGCATCTGCCCTTTACGTCTGAGAGAGAGCCAAATCAGCTGGAGTCCGCTCACAGCATGATGACTTTAGTATGCTAATGTAATTGCTAGACTAATCAGAGAATAAAAGCTTGTTGTTTCGGGGCAAAATAAAACTGGCTGACCCCTAGTAACAGGATCACCATAAAATTGGCCAAGATGTTCAGGTTCTATCCTAAATCATTGACAGATCTGTATGGAGAAAAACAGCCTTTTTAAACTCTAAAAACCACTTGAACTCATAGAAATAAACAAACCTAATTGGCTGGCGCATATATGCAAATTGTGTTTTTGTTGGACAGCATCAATATAACTTTTCATTCTTAGCTTGTCGCCTGCTATACCATCAATATCTTTTGTTGACCCTCAACTTCAAGTACCCTATGCTCATGTTTCTTTTATTGATGGAATTTAAAAGTAATATACAGCAATTGCCTCGGCCTACTCATGGAATATATATATATATATAATTGCAACTGCATGACTAGCGTTGCACACAAAAACAAAAAAGATTAACTTTTGCAGAGTTTTCTTATGGCAGCAATGTCTGCATGCTTTTTGGAAGACATTTCTGTTAATCTGCATGTTGGCTACAGTGTGTGTTCTTGTCTTTCCTTCCTGGAGAAGTGAGTTGGTACAACCCAAGTCACTTTGACATGTATTTATTTGACATATTGTGTACTTGTCACTAAGCAAGTACATGAAAGACACCCCAGCAGCTGGCTGCTGTTTGCAACTGCTGTGAGCAAGTAAAGTGATTTACAAGCATGGCAGATCTTGTGCTCAGTTCACTCTTTCCTTAAAGACATGAAAACATGCAGAGAAACATGCCTTCTCTACATGTTTCTGTCCAAACTACGTCTTGGCCGCAGTTTGCAAGCACTTGAAAAGTGCAGTCTTGCAAGTAGTAATGCGCACTATGAGAAAAAAAGAGGTGCCAGTATGTAAGTGAGGGGCGTTAACCTGATATTCAAACAACAGTCGGAACATCACTGATGCTTGCTATGTGGTTATTACTTTAATTGTCAGTGGTAAGTTCTAACACGATAGTGTTAAGGGCCCCGCCCCGTGTTGCAGAAAATCCAGTGTAAGCGCCGGCATCGTTGGCGGAAATAATCACGCCGAACCACATCATCCCGAACCACCCCGACCGGGCAGGCCCTTCGCACGCCGCAAGGCATTAGTGAACAAAAATTGAATTTCTCAAAGTAAAATCTGTCAGAAAAACCGTAAAGTACGACTTAACCACAACCTACAGACGTGATAGCATCGGATTGTAATTTGAATATACAAGAAAAAAATCCCGATAAGCAGTCGGGGATCTTTGAATGCTATTGCGTTCCGCTCTTAAAGGTGAAGCTTAAGCGTCCTCCAAATTTTTCATTTCATTCAAAAAGGCAGGCTTTCAGCATTTTTTTGTAGCGCCCATTCCCATGAATAGGCCGCTATCGATGGCTTCAAATTCGTATTTTACAGCTTTCCGGGCACTCTCGGATAGCTAGCCCGATCCATTGGGTTGTGCAAGAACTATTTATTCAGTTCCGCTTTTCTGTTTATGATGCGTGGGGATTTTATTGCGATAGCAATTATATGGACACTCCAAGCGGATTTCAGTTGTCACCGCGAGGTTCCGTATGAAGTCCAACGATGATGAAATCGTCGCTGTATGCTGTATGTACAAGTGAAAGCACACGAGGGACGCGACTTCTTCCGTCATGCGAAAGGCCATGGGCGGACAGGAGAGGAGGCGACGTTTAGCTGTGGCACCAAATGCGTATATATATAAATCAAACATTGCGAGGCGAGAAGGTGGTAAAGACTTCCGGCGCTGCTCAAAGAGTGTCCCATTCTCATCTCGTCGAAAACTAAAACCTCCGAGCCACCACCAGAGGCACCGGCAACAGTCACCAATGCCGCATGCGTTCGGTGCGAACACAGGCAAAACGCCGACGGCGTCGACAACAGTTCTGCGCGTTGCTGGTGCTGCTGCATGTCCAAGTTTATACAGCTGATAAAACTACTATCCTTACTCCGTATAGCTCTCTACTAATTTGCTATCGCAATTGATGCTTCGCCTTTCGGGTGAAACTGCGACATTTTTTAAGCACCTTTGGAGAGGGGGCATGATAGGTGTGATGAGAGCTCGTAGTTCCCAAGAGGGCATTGACGTCGTGCGATGCTCATCTACAGAAACGTGTTTCTACTAATTCTAATGCATCTGTGTGCGAGTTTTTGGACTTTGGAAGCAGCACTGCCATGGATGACGATGAGAGCTCGTAGTTCCCAAGAGGGCATTGACGTCGTGCGATGCTCATCTACAGAAACGTGTTTCTACTAATTCTAATGCATCTGTGTGCGAGCTTTTGGACTTTGGAAGCAGCACTGCCATGGATGACAACTTTGGTTCATCAGATTTCAGCACAGAGTCTAGCTTTCTTTGAACAGTTTCAAAGCAACCTGTGCACTGATGTGAAGATATCCTGCATGTTCTAAAGGTTACAGTTCTTATCTGCAGGGTGTTAAAATCCTTTGGTCAGGATCATTTGCCATTGTGGCCATGCAGAGAGTCAAGTTTCGCACCAAAAGACTGCCAGGAATTAATATTGATATCACACTAAGGTTAGTCACTCGGGCTAGCTTTTTTTTATATTATACGTATCTCAAGTATTCTTTGCATAGAAGGCTGATATTTGCTGGAATATTGCACAGGTCCCTTGCATTCAAAATGTGTATGTATTCTAAATTTTTTTTAAAGTTTACTTTGTACAAAGCAACTATGACTTTTTTATAACTTTTTCTTTTTTTTACAAAATTCTTTAGATGTTTTCACATTTTTTGTTTAACGAACGTTGTTTGGGACAACTTACTACAATTTGATACTAGTATACATACACTTTATTATCAAGCATGCTCTGTGATGGGAAGAAAGTACTTGCTGTACTATGCAAAAACTACTGCTTTGCCATAGGCATGAAAATGTTAGGTCGTGGAAACTCCCGAGGCAGAGCTTGGCCCCTCCTCGGCAGTCATCTGTAGCACTGCAGCACTCATTTGACAAGTGGTGGAGGTGATTTTATTATCAGTAGTGCCTTGTATGGGGCAATTCTAACTCCAATTTTTCTATTAATGATTTATTTGCAATTAAACAGTTGATGTGGCATGAGCAAACGCGGGGAAAAGCAGGCATTGTCGTACTGCTGTATGCATGGCACTGCATGTGACGGTCACCACCCTTGTTCAACTAAGATTCTTGGCACAGCATACTGTTTCACGAGCCACCTGAGCGTGAAGCTACCTGCTCGTGAATTGGTTGCTTGGTTTCTTTATGTTACCAGTGAATTTTCATTCATTTAGTTGTGCATTATGAGTGCTGTGTTGTACCAAAGACTCTTGCATTTTGTCCGCTTTTCTAGGTAAGTAGGTGTGAAACCATAAAATATATTGTAGTGCCTGAACTAATGTTCTGTGTTGCAGCTATAGGCTTATTTGCTTCGAATTCACATCTTTTTATCTCCCCCCCCTCCCCCCTCGAGTTATTTTTGAAAAGAACTTATCCGGAATGCAAACTTTTCCAAGTACTTCATTGAATCGGCACATTAAGGATATGCCCGAAATACGCTCAAAATAATACATTTGCAGAACACCCATAATTTTCTTTTAATTCAAGAAAGTTGGCTTCACTACACTGCTTGAAGTTGGTTTTTTTCAGCGCCAATAAAGTAAGCAAAAAGTGGACATTCCAAATACAACTTCTGTGGCCTGTGAGAGTTATGATGAAACCGACTGGCATGTAGAATCGCATTTAGTCAAGTAGTCGTCAAGTAAAATGCATTCGTGTTTGCCTGTGTGCGTGATAATATTGGTAATTTATCTAGTAAGCGAATGTCTACTGAAATTTATACGGCCGATAAAAATGCTAAATTTACTTATAGCTTTTTAGTAATTTGCTGTCGCAATGAGTGCTTCGCCCTTTGGGCAAAGCTGCAATTTTTTACCTATGTGCCTTTGGTCTTTTTTGCCTCCTCTATACCGCAGTCCGTTGATCCTGTGCTTCACTTTATATATATTAACTGATAGCCATCGCCGTAGCACAATTGGTAGCCCAACGCTCGCTTAATCTTGAGGTTGTAGGTTCGGACCCCAATGGCGGCATGTTACTTTTTCGTCCACATTTATTTCCGTTTCGTCGTTCCTTTCTTGATTTCAAATTCAACCACTGCAGATGATTTCTTCTATGCTTTCTTTGGCTTCATTGTCTGTTGGCTTTTTATCGTTGTGATTAACAAGATTCGAGCCCCTCGGTTTCCCTTCTTCTCTGGCATATATATAATCATGACCCTATAAAGCTGACAGACAATGAAGCCAAGGAAAGCATCGGGGAAATTAGCTGTGGTGGAAACTGAAATGTAGAAGAAAAGGAAAATGAAAGTGAACGAAAACGAAACCCCTGACGAAGGAAACTGTTGGGAAGTAAAGCAACAATGACCGAGAAGTTGGGAAAATCATGTTCACTCATTTATTGTCTGGCCTGTTGAACAAACCTACTGCGTACGTGCGTGCGCTTATCAGCCCCCCCCCCCTTCTATTGAAGGGAGACTTTAATGCAGCTTCGCTGTAAACGGTATTTACTGGCAGACACTACTTGCTCGTGTGGGAGCTATGCCGACAACGTGATCTGTTATGGCACCACATTGTGCACTTTTTGGTTTGCGTAAATTATTCAGTGTAAAATAATTTAAGAAAATAATGTAGCATAACTGGAGAGTAATGGGAAGTACTAGTACATTGCTTGAAAATGTCTAAAAAAAAAGACCCCCCCCCCCCCCCCACTCCTCCCTTTGTTGCAGTAGAATAAACATAGAAGAAAAAGTGACCACAAATAGTTTGCTTTACCAAGAGCCAATGTTAAAATGCGTTATACATCATGTGTGATGTGCGAATTTTCATCCTCGGACTACTAAAATATTTTGGCGAGTAAAGATACATGATGTGACGCCTGCACTATGCACTCCAGGGACAGAATGACCTTGTAAGAAGTGAGGAATAAGCTAACTTAACACGACTTGAGCTGTAATCTAGCAGAGCAAGTATGCGGATCCTTTATTTTTGCTTTGCTTCGGACTTGCTGCACAGTTGAATGCTGAGGACAGGAAAAGCTTTCTCATCATTGAAAGCCTACTGGCACGGCTTCTGTTAGCATACCGTCCTGCTCCTGTCCTGGGTTAGGGGGCTAGTGGAGCTGTGGTTGCAATAACTCGTTGCAGAAGAAAGGCCACAAAATCTTTAATAGTGCGAAGCATTTCTATGCCTTGCTGGAGCCAAGGTCAGGTGCAAGGATGTGTCAAATTTGTCTTCAAAAGTAGGCTTACAGTAGAGCTAGTGCAAATAAACACCAGAAATAGTACAAAATAAAGCGGCCCGATTGACTAGTACCAGACATAATGCAAACAAATGCTAGATATATAGTGTAAGTTAAGGTGGCCCACAGTGGCAGGCATGTGAGCTTCAACAACACCAACGTGCCGTCGCTGCCATGCTGTCATTTTGTTGTCATTTCATTGCCTTCAGTGACATTGTGACCATTCTTTCGATGTCATGCCATCGTCATCTTTGCACAGTTTTAAACCGTTGTTGTCAATGTGCTGCCATATCCTCTTCATACTGTTGTCATTATTCTCATCATCGTCAAGCCGTCAGCACGAAGTCGTCATGGTGGTCGTTCCATCGTCGTCATTTTGGTGTAATGACTGCCCTGTCGTCAACCTATTGTCATACCTTTGTCGTCACGCTGTCGTCATGATTCTACCTGTCATCTCCTTGTCATCATGCCACCATAGACACTTCGTCATACCATTGTAATCTTTTTAACATTCTCATCCCATCCGCATACCATCGCTGTCAAGCCATTGTCATCATGCAGTCATCGTCATACCATGGTCGTCACGTTGCCATCATCATCGCCAATTACCCCTGTCTTGTGCGACCTGATTCCAACTTGCGCCTGCAAATTTTCTAACTTCATCACACCACCTAGTTTTCTGCCGTCCTCAACTACGCTTCGCTCCTCTTGGTATCCATTCTGTAACCCTAATGGTCCACCAGGTTATCCATCCCACGCATTGCATGGCCTGCCCAGCTCCATTTTTTTCTCTTAATGTCAATTAGAATATTGCCTATCCCCTTTGCTCTCTGATCTACACTGCTTTCTTCCCGTCTCTTAACGTTAGGCCTAAGATTTTTCGTTCCATCGCTCTTTGTGCGGTCCTTGACTTGTTCTCAAGCTTCTTTGTTAACCTCCAAGTTTCTGCCCCATATGTCATGTAGTCGTCGTCAAATCATCGTCGTACCATCGTCCCCACTCTGCACTCATTTGCATCATCTATACCTTTCATAAATGCTTCACACGACGTAGATAATCAAGGATGGTATCTGCCTTAATTTATTTATCTGTGAGAAACGATGCCAACGTGCAGTGCACTTAAGAACATTAAATGAGTACTGACACACACTTTTAAAGCGGTAGAAACTATTACCTCACGCATCTTGCACGTGAAAAGTTCACGCTTAGGAGGTATGAGCGTCTATAGGATATTTTAATTTGATGCTCAAGGTGTTTTGAAATGCCGAACTTTGCATCAATGTCATGAGCCCAAGCAAAATTTGCTGACATCGTGCAGCAATAAAGTCGGACATGACAATGATGTTCACACATCCCCAAAAAATCAACGGTACTGCACTTGTTTTTTATGGCTGTGTTCACATGACGCAGCTGCGGCAATCACAGGAACAAAGTGAGCTAGTGTATTATGATGTCGCGACACATTCACCTTCTAGGTACCAAGACCAGAACTGGTTTTTAGAAATAAGTTATACCAAATTATTGAGGGTGCTCTGGCACTTGCCAGCACCTTTTCTAAAGTTTAGCGCTCTTTGACTTTCACTTAACACAAAAACATGAAAAGTCAAAAATGCTTGTGGCATTGCAACCTTCACCTCGGACAGTTTTTAGACGCAAGTAGCCTAGCAGGTCATTCAACTATAATCAAGACTGACAAAAATGCTGCACACAATTTTTTTTTAGTTCTCTACTACCTTTTATTTAAGGCTTGATTATTTATTGTTGTTCAAGTTAAACTTCTTCAGCACCCTGAAAAAAAAGACGTCGCAAGATTAGCACTAGTTACAAGCATCACAGTAGTACTGGGCGTTTTCACACATTGAAATACAATTTTAACCACAGCCTCAGTTTGAATAAAACAGAAGTTCAAATTAACAAGATCCCACCGTAGTAGTCATTGAACTACAGTTAAACCTGGATATAATGAAATTGACAAATTCCCGGAAAACTTCGTTATAAAGAGGATTTCGTTATATGCAGGTTCGGCAAGAAAATTCGAAAAAGAAACGCTTACCGTATTTACTCAATTCTAACGTGCCCTCAATTGTAACGCGCACCCGTTTTCGTCAAAGCACTCATCCTTAGAATGACACACCAGGTCCTGGTTGCGTGGACGCGTGTCGTTTCGCACAAGCGCGAGGCATCGGTAACTAAGAGCGAGCGTCACGATGGCGTTATAGCGTCGTATAGTGTTACAGTAGAACCCCGCTGTTACGTTCCTGGGGGCTGCGTTTTCCCGGCTGTTACGTCGTTTTCGGCTGGTCCCGGCACAGCTCCCATAGAACGCAATGCACTGGTAACCCTGCTGTTGCGTTGCAACTATGGGACCGTTCCCGCATCATACGTTGCGAACTGCCACCCCGCACCGGCCCGAGCGGCCATTTTGACTTTTCATGTCGCTTGGCTTGGTGGCTTGACGATGGCAGTGGCCGCCCAAAGTGTCGGGGGCAACAAATATGACGTATTTTCGGTTTCCGCCATCAAAAGTATGGCCTTTGAGATCCGTATTTGCTATATAAAGATGGTGTCTATGACGCGTTGTGGCCCTAAAATTGGTTTTGGCTCATAGATATTCCGTATAAAGTCCAAGGGCGATAACGCAGTCGCCGCGCGCCGTATGCTGTATGTGCGAGTGAAAACGTGCGAGGGGAGCTGACGACCGTGTCTAAATGACGACCGCGCCTTCTTCCGTTGCGCTCGAGACACCAGCGAGGGGGGAGGAATAGCGGGGCGGCATTATACTGTACTCTGGCATCAACTGCATACTGCGCGGACCGTATCTTGAAAGCGATCTGCGTTGGGGCAGAGTCTAGCAGTGTAGGTGCGTCGGCAGCTCATAGCTTTGTGCATGCTGTGTGTTCTCGGCGCTCAGTTTGCGTTGAAGCGATACAACAGCACGAAGATCACTTCGCTCGCTTCTCCAGCGGCGCTTCCATAAGCCGCCAGCGTTTGACAGCGCGTGTCGCTCATCGAGTGTGATGTGTCACAGCGTCTGCCAGTGCGTCGGCAACATCAACTGGAAAAGGAGAGTGCCGGCTTGGAGGTCTAGGCCAGCTGCAGCAAGCGGCAGGATCAGGTATGAATGAAGGGAGGGGGAAAGGTCACGCCCGCGGCGGCAAGATCGCCGGGTCGAGGGATGCAGGCCCGCCTCGCACATGCATGCACGCACGCACACGTGTGCTCGCTTCGCATTCCGTCACGGTGGAGAAGGTGCTTCCGGTTGCTGCTCGCGCAAAAATGACAAAATTTGGGGCGAAATCTCTAGGTTGCGGGAGTGGAAAATTCATTATATCGAGGGGATCTCCCGCTGCCACTTCGTTACGTAGGTATCAAATACATGTGCTTCTATGGAGTAACGGCAGGGAATAGAAAAACTTCGTTATATCCAGGAATTCGTTATATGGAGGTTCGTTATAAGCAGGTTTAACTGTATAGCAGAAATTTTTGCCGTATTTGCAATATGACAGCAAGTTCGCTCTTGTAGCCTTAAGTGGTTGCCATAGGTATAAATGTTTCCTGCACATTTTTCGATGTTGAGAAAGATGAAGATGGTGAATAAGTTTATGAGAGTTTAAGAACTGCTGGGGACCATACTCCGTGTCATACCTAACAGGTAGCACGCAAGAGAAACTACATGAGTAGTGAAGTCGTAGAAGTCTCGCTCCGCGCATTTCGCGATGCAGTTGTCTTGAAACGCAACACTCTCTACAGAATAAATAATTCATATGTTACAACTACAACTTACCAAATTAAGGTTACATCACATCATGTATTATTAGTGCCCCTTCTTCCTACCAGTATTCAACTTGACATACTATCTTTCAGCCGTGAGCACTCTGGCCACTGGTTGTACAAACATCACTCCATTCATCAGCCTATATTTATGTCCACTGCAGGACAAAGGCCTCTCCCTGTGATCTCCAATTACCCGTCTTGCGCTAGCTGATTCTAACTTGCGCCTGCGAATTTTCTGACTTCATAACTCCACCTAGTTTTCTGCCGTTCTTGACTGCGCTTCCAATTCTCTTGGTATCCATTCTGTAACCCTAAGGGTCCAACGGTTATCCATCCTACGCATTACATGGCCTGCCCAGCTCCACTTTTTTCCGCTTAATGTCAACTATAATATCTGTTATCTCCATTTGCTCTCTGATCTACACCGCTCTCTTCCTGTGTCGTAACGTTAGGCCTAACATCTTTCGTTCCATCGCTCTTTGTGCAGTCCTTAACTTGTTCTCGAGCTTCTTTGTTAACCTACAAGTTTCTGCGCCATATGTTAGCACCGGTAGAATGCAATGATTGTAGACTTTTCTTTGATTGTACACTTCTTCTGATTGTATACTTTCAAATGCGAAGTCAACATATCCATTCCCAGCGGTGGACCTTTCTTGGACCGGCCCGGCCTTCTCTGCCGGTAGCTCTACGGCGTACGAGCAATGAAGTGTGATACGTTTTCTATGGAGCAAGGGACGGACGCCCACCGAAATCCACAGGGAAATGCAGCCCACGTATGGGGAAAGGTGTCTCGCTTTGAGAAGTGTGAGGTGGTGGTGTTGTGAGTTCGCAAAAGGCCGTGAAGACAAAACGGCAGTCCGACGGTAGTTCCACAGTCAGCTGGACGAATTATACCACAGAGGCATCTCAAATTTGGTGCTGTAATGGGACAAATGTCAGAAGCGGTGTGGGGACCATGTGTAAAAATAGTGTAAGGTACGTAGAATAGTACGTATATTTGTAATTACCTGTATGTACTTTATTTTGGTAAAAAAAATAAGGGCAAGGACTTTCTGATTCGCCCTCGTAGATAAGCCTAGCCACACGTGCCTAGCTAGAAAGCTTTCAGCAAACAGCAAATACCATCGACTATGTTGGAAAGTCCTATATCAAAGCTGCTCATGTGCCAACCTGCCCAGTTTTGTATCCTCTTAAGTGCATGCTTCACAGGTAATACAAAGGAAGGGCTCTGCTAGTGGTCTTTGAACCATTCAACGAAGTTAGCTGTACACCACTGTGATCTAAGATAAAAGCAGCCATAAATCACCTCTGCTTCTTGTGTTCTTTGGTGACCTGGAACTGTTCTTCTGCTTTAAGCTGTTCAGCAGACTTGAGCTTCCTTGAGGGAATCGCTTTGAATGCCTCATTCCAGTTCTTGGTGGCCTTCATGTCGAGAAGGATGCGGGTGATGTGGTTCAGAGCGAGAGTCTTGGAAGACGACTGGCCCCACCTGGGTGCAACACGTAGCTCGTGAACATTCACATTCTACCAGTGACAAGCTTGCCAAGTTTGAACAAAGCAGGCCCTGGCACGATTGTGTTTAACCACATTTTTTTCACAGATTTTGTAGATTGTGTTAGCCAATTACAGTCGAACCTCAATACAACGGATATAACAAATTGTCAGATATAACGAAGTAAGTTTAAAAATCGAAATTTCTTTTGTCTATATCAGTGTGCATGCTTAAAACAAATATAGAATACTATAACGATAGTATTTTCGCACAGCACATGACTTAGTTATAACAAGGCTTGATTGTACTTCATAATGCTGACTTCACAGTCCGTTATAAATGGCTTACACCACAAACTCTCGCTCACACTATCTTGAAAACTATAGGTGGAACATGGGTCACTTAAACATGCTCTAGCAATTTTGGACAACAGTCTGTTCACATACTGCACACACTTTTCCATCTCACTTACATTCCTGCTTTCATGTCTACTATTTCCAACCAGCAGATATCTATTCTCATAAAACTATCACTTCCAAATTTTGAATTTTATACACTTTGCATTTTTCACCTTTTAGGCTCTCTGAAGCAGGACCTCAGAGAGCCTGAAGCAGAGAGCCACTCTGAGGCGGGGCCTCTGAGTGGCTGAGACAGTGAAAAAATACCACTGCCTCCAATCACGTCAATGGGAGTGACGATGTGGGCTTGTTGGTTGTTCATCTTGTAAGATACAGTGAAAAAATACCACTGCCTCCGATCACGTCAATGGGAGTGACAATGTGGGCTTGTTGGTTGTTCATCTTGTAAGATACATTGAAAAAATATCACTGCCTCCGATCACGTCAATGGGAGTGACGGTGTGGGCTTGTTGGTTGTTCATCTTGTAACGAGCGAGTTGCAGTATGGACAAAGAACAAGGACACGAGAAGGCACAAAATAATACATGCACGTTTTTGAAAAGATCTACAAATGCTCTTTTCAAGCTTCACTCAAATACTCTTATTGAAATGTGCGCTAAACATACTAAATGAATCTGTGCGTTAAACACTTCGAAGAACCTTTCAGCTAGACATTACAGCAAGGCAGCACAATGCAGTGTTGGCAACTTTGTATCCAGGTAGCGGCCCAAATCACTCTATTTGTAGTCGCTGCGATGACGATGATGACTTGCTCGGAATTTTGTCTTTATTTCAGTAGGTGGCGCCCTAATCCAGTGCCCAGTGACCACTTTCTTGGAGTAACAGACACAAATATAGAAGGTGATGCTCTTTGCAAATCAGATTCACCGAAAGCAATTGCAGAGCAGGAAACACAACATAACCACGATGTTTTGGACACTGCCCGTTGTTTGTAGATGTCCTTTTAACACGCTAGGCGTTTAGGGCCCCTTGTCGCAGAAAATCCGGCGCCGGCAACCGGCATGTGATCACGGGTGGCGGAGAAAATCATCCAAACACATCGTCCACGCAGGCCCTCCACGTGGTGCAAGGTTTTGGAGAACAAAAATTGAATATCTCAAAGTGAAATCCGTCAGAAAAATGGTAAAATACGACTTTACCATTCAGCATCGGATTCACCGTCGCATTGTTTGCAAATCGGCGTCGGGTTGTAATTTGAATGTACGAGTAAACGAGTAAACCTAATTCTGCTACGAGGAAACTCAAACATTTCTACCAGACCTGCGCGCATTAGGGCAATAGCAAACAATTAATAAAATAATTAAAAAAGGTACTAGGGACTTCACATTTTAATATAAGACCACTTATATTGCCCCTGGGAAAACGTCTTTCCAGCAATGCATGTCAGTTTAAAAGTGAAGCCGACTTGAAGGGGATCAGTGTAAGCTTGGTCTTTGTAAGCTGGCTTTCCCACGTTTAGTGTTGCAGTGAATGAAGCCTACTTGCCGTGTGCGAACGATGCGATGCGATTGGGTCCCGTAACGCTATCGCGTTCTACTCATAAAAGCGAAGCTTATAAGTGTCCTCCAAGTTTTTATTGTTTTCTAAGATATTGCTTTAAGTTACCTTTTGTGAGTGCATTTATGCACCCACGTGGCTCACTAATAAGCTCTTTGGTATGCCTTTAGAAGCAGCGTTAAATGGCAGTGCCTATTAGAGCACTGCACGGGCCGATTTTTGCGGCCCGGGCTCGGCCTGGGGCCGTTTTTACATTGGACGGCCCGCCCGAGCCCGATCAAAACATTTATGGCGAGACCCGGGCCCGGCCCGGGCCCGGAAATAATCTACGTTACTCGCCCGGCCCGGCCCGCCACCCCTTTACCTTAAGCCCGAGCCCGGCCCGAGCCCGACTCGAAACCGGCCCGAACCCGGCCTGAGACCGAAAAATACATGTTTTTCAGAGTTGAGAAGCCCGAGAATAACTCGCAGAAAGCCCGAGCCCGGCCTGGGCCCGCGTCAAAAAACCCAAGCCCGGCCCGGGCCCGCGTCAAAAAGCACACGCCGTGCCCGAGCCCATGAAACAACTCCTACCCGGCGCGGCGCGGCCCGGCCCACGGGCCGGGCCCGAGCTTTCGGGTAAGCCCGAGCCCGTGCAGTGCTCTAGTGCCTATCCCCTTGGGATAATATGGAGACGAGGCACCGAACTTAGCCTAAGCCCTTCGAGGAAATTTTACGAGGGCAATTCACTAGCTACACTAAAGTCGGTAAGACTTCAGAAAGGCAAAGCTGTAGTTAAGGTGACTAAAACTCACTAAATTTAGCAACTTTCTCACTAAATTACCAACACTGCCCCAGTGGAGATGGGCTGACATAAATTAGATAACCGGGTCACAAGGTATAAAATAAATACTCACTGCAGGTACTCATCCAGAGGAAGCCTAGCAAAACTGATTCCCTGTCTCTTGGCTCGAGCCATGGAGTATGGCATCTGCGTGCCGAGGTCAACCATGGCACCTGCACAAACCGACCATTCAACGTGGTTGTGCTTTATGTACAAGCAGTAGCACGAGCTAGAACAAAATACATCTGCCGGCTGACGCCTGTCAGTGTGTTATAATAAGAAACATCAAAGCTAACATGGAAGCACATCGCAGACAGTCTCAAGTCTCACTAGGAGTAATGTGCGGTGGCTGCCATTGAAAAGACAGTGGAAAGAGAGGCACTGTTGAGTTAACTATAGTCTCCTTTTAGGAAGCCCTAAAAGAGGGCCTATAAAGTAATTCTAAGCCGGTGGCTCTACTGCCACGCTTTGTTGCTACAACGCTGGTAACTTTTTTTAGCCTATGGTGTATGACCCTCGATGAATGCCTGTATCGCAGTGGTTGTGTGCCTTGTTGGAACCAGGCTCACTGTGGTCTCCTTTGTTCTCTAGAAAGAACTAACTTGGCTTCCCATCTGTAGCATATGTTCTCTTTGTTTTCCAGTAAAAATACCTTGAACTTTCTTCATTTGTAAGTAGTATTCATTTTTCTTCTTTCAACCTGCAGCGATATTTTTCTGTTCTTACAGCCATACTCTATTCTTTGTAATGATCTGCTTTAGTATCTGTGGCCTGTCATATCAGACGCTCTTTCTTTCCCTTTTTCCTCTCTTCCATTCTTGTTCTATCCCCTCTTTCTCGAAAAGTAGGCAGGCATTGTGCCCCTTTTGGCGGCCATGTACAGCCTGCTTCGTCCCTTCGTTCCCTCTCTGTCCATTGTATGCAAGTTTTCAAACCAAGTAATAATAATAACAATGAAAATAATGAAGAACCAACGCAAATTTTGAAATCTATGTGAAGCAGTTAATCAAATGCTATAAATCTGCCCATTTCATTCGTGCGTCCTTGGTGTGAAGGAAAATGTGACACACGTGGTGATCATCTCAAAGAGTTAGTTGGTGTTGTTGCGACTGCAGCCTAATGTTTGAAGTATTGGGCTGCTGTGCTGGGGGACCGATGTTGAATTCCACCAACATGTATAGTGTTAAATAAATAATAAATAAATTCTTAAATGTTTCTCAACTCAAACCAGAACAACACCAGAAAGCAGACAGTGATGCCAGTCATCAACAACGGCAAAGCCCCCAATAATGATTATAATAGGTGCAATGGTGCAAAGAATAGAAAGACAAGCAAGGACATAAGGGCACACAAAATGTGCACCAGCACCAACTTGCAGCTGAGTTTATTCCGCAAGGGGGATATACAGATGTTGTACAAAATCTACTTAACACATAGTTTCCTTAGCATACTACAAGTGCCACAGAAGATTGATTTTAGACATTCTTTTAAGAAATGAAATGGACATTTAGCAAGCCATGAGTAAATGATTACATTATCAGCAATGAAACAAAGATGAGAACTGGACATTATTGGGTGGATTTTGCACATATGAGTATGACATTTTTGGAATAAACTCAGTCGAAAATTGGCACTTGTGGTGCACATTTTGTGAATCTTTATGTACGTGTTCTTTCTTTGATGCCATTGCATCTATTGTAACTATTTACATCCTAGCCCAAGCCTCAGTACTAATGCCTCACTAATGCTTGCTTGATAGCAATTCCAGAGTGATTTTTTTTTTTTTTACTTCGTCACCAGGTACTCCCTGAATGTCTGCTCACAGTAGAGTGAAATATTTTTGAAGAAATTCCACGCAGCAGGGATTGCTAAGGAACGCTATTGAAGCATGGTGAATGAATAATGCTATCCCGTACTTGGTGCGGTCAAGGCACATTTATGAATACAAAGTGATGTGAAACTGGTCGAGTTGGTGCTTACAAGAAATGTCACTTTTTTAGTGCCATACACGGCTTAAGGAACTAGAAAGAGAGGATAATAACAAAAAAGAGCACAACAAACCAGGGAACAACAAAAATGCACATCGCAAGTATAGTGCACTGCAGCTTTATTGGTCCCTTGTGTGTTGCACTACTTTTTTTTGTTATGAAATACCGACTCACAGCGCAGTATTCTGTTCTTCTAGAAAGACAGAAATAACAAGCATCCGCATTAATGCAACCGAGAATATTCAAAAAGTGATGCAGGCTTTAACAATAATACCGTATATACTTGTGTAAGAGCCGCACCTTTTCTTCAAGATTTTGACGAGGTGTAGCCCTTACACGGGAACAGGTCATTCGGTTTAATTTTTCTGGCTACGAGTGTAAAATCCACTGTAATCCTACATGATCGCCTTCTCTTGCCATCTAGTAGTGGCACATGAAAGTATGCTGCACACAGAAATTCACCGATGCGTGCGCGCAGCATCAGCACACCCGAACGCGATTGCTTCTTGGTTTAACTTTTTCCCCCAAATTTTGGGCTACTAAGTAAGGCATGTAACATTGTTGGGCTAGTCGGTTCATAGATTCTGCAAAATGTTTAAACTGCGCGAAAAAGACGGGATGGGAACAGAGACATAGACGCACACACAAAGCGCAGCCAAAGGCAGCCAAGTTGGGGATGTAGCCCTTACACGGGTTTATATGATACGTGATTTATCAATACAACCAATGTTGACACAATAAACGAAAAGCACACACAAATATACATCAACGGACCCAAATCCAGAAGGTTGCACACTTGTGCAAGTAAGTTGGGAGTTAGTGTGCATGCTTGATGTTTTTTTCGCTTTTTTATGTTTGGTGTTAAGAGATTACACAATCGTGCATACAGGCATAGGTAATCTCTTGGGTGCAGAACACTGGCTGATTGATGAAATGCTGTAACTTCCTAAAGCAACACTTGGGGGGTTCTAGATTGAATTTGACCAACTGAGGTTCTCTAAGCTGCGCCTAAAGCTTGGTCCATAGATCTAAAATTTTTTTTTTTAATTTTGCTGCCAATAGAATGCAACCGCGGTGGATGGGAACCCAATACCTGACTGTGCTCGGTATCAGAAGGCCATAGCACCAGTGAGCCAACCGTGGCAGGTAGTGGTGCAGAACAAATGCCATGGTATAGCTGAACTTTGCAAAAGTTACTGTTAATGTAAATTTAAAAACCATAATTAGGTGCCTCTTCTGCCTGTGACTGTCCTCGTTCAGTTGCGTTTACACATTCTATCGTGGATTCTAACCAACCAGCCCACTAACGTGTTTTAACCGTACCTAGGCTTATTGCTTCATAAAGTCATTAAAATTTGCTCTGTGTCATGATGTCATAATGTAAATGACACCAGTTCCCACACTTATCTCTTTATTCCCGACCTTTCATACTTGCCAAGTGTGATCCTTAAAGGGAATTTCGCTATAGCTTCCTTTATGGATGAGATATTGAAATCTGTTTGCACATTTGATATCTACATTCAATGATGCACCTGTATGCCATTTTATCAAGATAAGCTGATAATTTTTTTTAATTTTAAGGCTCTTTTTTCCCCTTAATGTGCAAGAAGAGTGTGGTAGAGGTTCTACACTATCAAAAATATGTGTCAGTACTCTTTTAAAAATGATGGCATGACCATACCTATGATGTAGATAGCATCATCACTGTAGCGAAGCGGCTGCCTTGCATCGGGTGTCAGGTAGACCAACTTTTCCTTTGGATACAAATCAAGGTAGCTGTTCTCAGTGACGGTTATGAGACAGCTCGGCTTGCCCAAGTGAGGTATGGCCTTGTATACGTGATGTCTGTACTGCTCGCCTTTCAGACCACAGAAGACCAGATTGAACGGATCTGGAGAGAGCCTGTTTACGGCAAAGGCTTCTTGCAGCTGGTCAGCAGCATTGATCACCTCGCGATTCGTCATTTCCTGCTCGTAGTCCAGGTCAAACACCAATGTTTGCCCAAACATGGCAGCATAGGCCTGCAGAGTGAAAAAGATTCACAACCACACACAGAGAGTGCAAACACACTATGACTATGTAAAAAGTCAGTAACATAGTTTACAATGTATATAAGCTGACCAGGTAACTAGGAGAACTGGTGCCTCAACCACTGTGGTTACTGCCAAAGACATTTCCAGCATTAAGCCAATAACCGCAATCATTAATTAAAACCCAACCTGACCATATAATCAACAGATGCACATACATGATAATTCATCACAGAAACTTATCCACACATGGATTGTATGTAAATTGATGCTATGCATTTCTTGCTTCTTTATAAGCACATTACAATCTGTCACCTTCATGTTCCCTTACTAACGTGTTTTTTTTTTTTTTTTTTTTTTTTTGCTGGTTCTGTGTGAAAAAGTAGAAAACTGTTTCAAAGCTCTCAACACATACAGCTAAAAACATTAGGGGGTGACTGACAATGGTCATGTGTGCACATATGAGCCAGCTAAAAATCAGTGTTTCTTAAACCAGACATCTTGGTTGTACTCATTCATATTTTTTTCTGATTTGATGAGAGTTATCCGAGAACAAACACCTTAAGTCATGGATTACTCCAGAGCCGGTCCAATTTTGTACAGTTGGTTTTCTCCTTACCATGAGCTTTGCTGAAATAATGAGACTTTCTGCTCAAAGTGGCAAATAGTCTGTATCCCTTAACTAAGTGAATGTATGGGTTTCTATACTGGACATTGAGTGCTCAAATACACGTGACACATTATACGCAGCTGCACAATCTGGTGGTCACAAGCTAGCCTAGCACTTAACACTCTGTGTTGTCTCGAGGAAAGCTTACCTTTTTCCATCCTCTGAAAATTTCCTATGGTTTGCCGTACAACTAGCTCACGAAATGTATGCAAATGTGTTTTTTGAAATGCTGAACAAGTAAAGACTGACTCTGGACCACTATAGTGCCTGCTCACAATGGCTGCACATGGGAAACCCTCCTCAGTGCCTCTATTACAAGTTTTCAACTTCCAATTAACTCGGCCATACACCCATGGGCCTTGGTTGTGCCTGTCTTGAAGCAAAGAGCTCAAAGCACCCAAATACCCCAGTTTCACAAACAGAGCGAACTAACTACAGGAGCAAGGTTGGTTGGTCAATCCTAAGTGGTATGGTACAACCTACTACAGGAGATAAGTCATAAATTAGGCGGTTGTTGAAACAAAACTAAAAAAATAAAATAAATAAAAATTGCATATCGAAGAGGGCTTCCACCGGACGTCTAATTTCGGATATCCTACCGCAGACGTCCCAAGAATATTGCATGTGGACCTTTTTCAGCTTGCATATGAAAGGGATATTAAAAGTACATTTATTAATAAACATAATAAAGAAGCTTAGTTCCCCATTAGTTCCCCAAACTCTGTTAGGAATTTTCAGAAATATAATACAAAGATTCCGTAATATTGTTAGTTATGCTGAGAAAAAGAAATTGGAATATTAGCATGGTGGTCTCTCTGTCTCACTTATAAAATTAAATGGAGCATCACATACGTTCCTGTCGGAGAAACATAGTGTCGACGCACTATGTTTCTCAAGCATGTTGGTTGGCTGGTTTGCCTTTAATAACGTACGTGTAGCAAGAGCTATTTCTAGCACAACTTTTTCGTTATCGGCGGCGAGTAGGAATAAACCATAGCTCAGCAGAAGAATGTCACGCGCCCCTACCTGTCTGTAGTTCTGAAACCTGTGAATCGATTGGTCCCGGATGAAAAGAAAAATTGTGTTCTCGATGCCGTACTGGATGTGGTTAATCGAGCCGTCCTCAACGGCCTTCTTCAACTTCTCTTCCTTGGCCGCGAGCCGCTCTTGTCTGCGTTGTTCCTTGCGTCGCTTCAAGGCGCGCGCTGCCATCTCGGTCTTGAACAGGTAGTTGAAGTACTTTGTCCTTTGTATGGGAGAACCGATACCGAGCAGTTTCTCCATGTCCTCAACGCTCAACACAGAAGGCACGCGTCCCACAGTGTCGCGACAGCTCACGTACTCGAGTAGGACAAGGTGAATCCGTCGTCTCGTCTCATCGCTCGTTATGAGCTCCTTGAAATCGTCCACCGTCATTTCGGTGTGTTGAACAGGGCAGTACGTTTGTCGTGTTCCTCATTCTTAGCGTCCGTTGCTTTCGAAACGTCTGCTGCGGTGGAAAACGATCGCAGCAAGAACGGCGCTACACTGTTGTTCACACTGGAGGGCCCTCGAGGGCTCGGTAAACACTGTCCGAAGCGCGTAGTACCGACTCCCCAGGCGGGTGCGCAGCACCGGGTGAAAAGCACGGGAATCCTTGAAAGGAATTTAGCCATGATTCCTGACTGTTGTGTGCCAAGATCTTCGCGTCCTTTTCCAAAGCAACTTCCGAGACTTGCGATGGCGCTGCTCGGTTGCACTTCACTTTACACAGATCACGCCGTTTTCAAAATGAGCGAAAAGAACACAAACATGATCCGCGAGTTCTTCTATGACGGACAGCTATCGGATGTCTGGCAGATAAATAGTAAGGTATACCACATTTGTAACTCTCATAAACTAATCACACTCGTATGTGATGCCAAGCAAGGCAATACAATTACACTGTAGCAGAAGCACATGCTGACCGTGTTATTTTGGATTTGGCTCCGGCTTGGGTTGGCGTGTTCGCAACAATTTCCTTTCACTTACGATTGTTTACAACAAGCCGCACGTACGTAAAAGATCGTGCACGTTTAGGGTTTATATTACTCGAGATTAAATGTAAAGTCATTTGTTTTACGTACGTTTCCAAACGCATTTTACAAAACTACAAAATTTTTCACGATGCTCCCAACGCCGTGACACCAATTCGAAAAATTCGCGCCAAGTTTGTCTGCTAGCCCAGTCGTCGCGCGCAGCAATGCGATGGAGACGGCGTCATGTCGTGTATGTATGTGTAGCGGCATGTCGTGTAAAGTTGGTTCTTTATTCTATGGTGTATTTGCAGTGCTAGAGCTGATTTCTCGTCTAATAGCCATCGTTTTATAGCGAAGTGCGAAATCAAGAGTTGTGGATACGAATTCAGCGAAGCGTTGACGCCTGAAACTCCACGGCGGGTGAGTAGACAAAACTGCAGCGCCGGACTGCTGTCGTTCATTAGTGATTAAACAAGGAATGCCGCTGAATCCAACGTTTCGACAAGAGTACTTGCGTTCGTCCCCTCGTCGAAGCGTTGGCTTCAGCGACATTCTTTGTTCTACCACCAGCTTAGGTCGATTCTCTGTCTTTACTATCAATAAAATGTGTATCTCGCTCTTTGTTGTACCACTGTCAATCACTTCAAGCCTCCGTATTCCTGTGAACGCCTCTCTTGTCGTCCAGCAGCTGATACGGCACACTTTGAAGGAGCTTCCACGTTTCGTCTTTTACGCGTTCGATCTGTTTCGCCGGTCTCAACCAGTTAAATGTTCGCGAATAGGGCCTGCAACATGTCTTATCTGTGCAAACAAGGCGATACGCAAGGCAATTCTGAATAGCTGGTATTTCGAAACAGCCTGCCTTAACGAATAGTCTCGTACGTTAGATATAGTCGATGGATAACGCAACAAAAATAAATGCAACTTTGTCACGGCTGTCACCCGTTCGTCGTCGGCGCGAAGTCAATCGACGGGGTATACAAGCCGGTTGGTCGTTCCGTACTCGAGCGAACATAGTGAAAGAGTCAGAGTCGGGAGTAAACAACAACAAAAAAAAAAAAAAAAAAACAAGATTTCATCGACTGATAACGATACACAAATTAATAAAATAAAATAGCAAAAAAGACACAAGACAAACTAACACACCTGAACTTAATATAGCACAATGGTGACGACAAATAAATATGACGAGCGATTAACAGATATAAAAATGAAACAGGGCGCACATCAAATATACAAGAATACACTTAACAGTAGTTCACTAAAATAAAGTTCAAAAGAAAAGGAAGTTCAATAGAAAACAACGATGGCCGGGCAGCAGCAGCAGTTGCCAAAATCTTAATTTTGATTATTCACCTTTACCCCTTTGTTCGTTGTTAGGTGTATGTTTTATTTTATCCAGTGTGGCCAATCCCCCTCGTGGGTACGAGCCATGTTTTGAGGCAACAACAACAAGAAGTCCATAAACCGTGAAGTCGGCGCGCAGAGCTTTCCCTAAGAATGTTGGCGGGCCGATCTTGTTGAGGTGGATACGATTGCTGGGCTGGATTTCCATCTGACGACTTCCCTCAAGCAGGTTGAGCTAACTTGAGGCGAACTACCATGAGCTTCGTTGCAGACGTTGGTTTGTCGTCTCGTACGTCAACTAGTTACTCGGAGTTCCGACGCGGCTAGGCGGCCCAGGCGATACTGGACGGCACTAGCCCCCCGACGGTTTTTCAGCAGCTCATAGGTTCAGCTTCTAGACTGATTAGCGGGGCCCAAAACCTGCGCTTAAATAGCATCTCCTTTCCCTAGTTCCCTATGTCGGGGAACTGCAGGTATGCAGAGTTCACCTAATTATTTCATGACTCCTCCCAAAAGTCTTGGCCGCGCCCCTTTCAATCAGGGGCGAGGGAACGGTAGATTCCCCTCTCTGTCCAAGGTCGTGCCCCCGCACTGCACCACACGGACGCACACGCACATACTTGGTTCCGTTCATCGGCGTGTCGCTATCTCGAAACTATATGTCGCACCGTGGGACCACGCCGTTTTTGACGCCCGTTAATCGGCGTGTCGATGACTCGTATGCCGCTCCGTGACAAACTACTTGTGCAAACAATGATATATTTACTGGTTTTGTAGTACTTTACGTTGCAGATGGCGCATCCCGCTTTTTTTCTCTCTTTTCTTTTCCCCCTGCCCGGTGGCGTATGCGGAAAACATATCCCACGCAGAAGGGTGGCGCAGAGCTGCACGCCTATTGGCTCTCGCCGCAGGCCACTTCCACCAGCATGGCGGCGCCCAGAGCAACGTTGGCTTCCGAGACTTAAGGTTTCGTTTACGCGACGCGAGCGTCCGCTCTTGTGCATGCGGATACTGCTCTCGTTTGTGCCCCGGTGCCGCGGCGCCGACGCGAAGCGGCGGTCGTTGGGGTATTGCGGAGCGCAGCGTAGCAACACCCCAAATAAAAAAATACTGCTCCAGTCAGGTAGACTCCGAAAGATAGTCGTAAGGTATACTATGATTCGCATGGTTTCATTCCTGCATCTCTGGCTTAATGAAAACTGGCGCGCGTACGTACTATCCTAACTGAGAAACGACCTCGGCCCTATGCTGGCCCAACGTGGATGGACGACCTGCCCGACATCGGCCCAATCTTGGTCAAGAAGGTCGGGATTGGCTATTGGCCCTACACCGGCCGACCTATATCGGCCAACATAGGCCCAAGGCCGTAGGCCGACCTTGCAGACATCATCTCGTCCGACATTAATTTCCGCCTATATATTCGCACGACTTGCGGCTGGCTCAAAGTACCTGGCCAACCTGGTTGGTAGCCAACCATGGCCCTACAGAAGACCACGTTTGGTCGCCTGAGCATTGAGTGCCGACTAATCCCCTATCATTAGACGACCACTGGCTGAACGTCTTTGACCAACCAATAACCAACGTAATTGGCAGCCAACCAGGGCCCCACCTTGCGCCACCATTGGTTGGCCGAGAATACCGGTTGCCGAGCACTGCCCAGTTGTTTACCAACGATCGGCCGTCGGTCAATTTCAGTTGGGATTCGACTGCCGCCAGCGCCAATCGTCTCAAAGATGATGATGATAATTAAACTTTATTTGCCGAAAGAAGTGGGAGTCGATGTGGTCGGGGCCCTCAGTCCAGGGCTCCACTGGCCTTTGCTGCCGGCCATACCAGTTGGGTGAGGGCTAGTTGCTCTCCTGGATCTGAGCTGGTGAGTAATACCTCCTACTGTTCCTTAATAAAGGTGTAGATGTGTAGGTTCCTCGACGGGTTTGTTGGGACAATCCCACGAGATATGAAACAGAGTTCGCTTTCTACCACACCAAGGGCACTCGGCCTTGTATTTTTCGAGGAACATTTCGTTGAGTATAGTTAAGATTAGGTAATTGGTTCGTTTGTATCTACGGAGATCGTTGGCTCCTGTACTGTTGGGTGATTTGTGAGGTGGACCGAATGTCTGTCGGTCGAGTCTCTGATACCTGATGATGTCTCTGGGGATATGAGTCTTAGTTGCCGTACAGAAGTACGAGAGCTTGTTAGGCCGCTGGGCTGTTGTCCTGAGACCGAGCTTCGGTCCCACCATTGGCTACGCGTTTTTTTTAAACAGGAACACTAAAGAGAAACACTGAATTAGTTTAGATTGACAAAGTAGTCTTGAAGGACTCTTCGGTCGTTGATTTCGCGTTGCTAAGTTGATTACAAGAAAGCATGACGGTCGATCAAAGCTTAATTTTTGAATTTCGCGCCAAAATCAGCGGGCTGGTATGTTTATGTGACGTCGCTGGTTTCAATGAATTTTTTAGCATTTCGGCCATTGTGGTCTTGAAAGTAGAAGGTCTTGAGAGCTCCAAAGTTCAGTCTCTGGTTCTCTTAGAATACGATGCAGTCTATTCTTAACAGAAATTGAGATAGGCATAAAGAAGAGATGCCTTGACCTGTACCATGTATTCTTAACAATAAACAAGTCAATTAGGCCCTAGCAGGATGCGTCAAAAACCATGACGTCACGGCGAGCAGGTGCGCGAATTTCAAGGTGGCGTCGCCGCCCATGTTTATCACTTAGTACTGTGGGGTCTCACACGTGCTCTTGGGACAAAGGAACGAACAGACTAGTGCAAACAATGAAAAGGGCATTTATTGCACCTTTCATACACTAACGCACGCTAGCCGAATTACTACGCAGATTGGTGCGCGACAAATCGAGGAGGTTCGACTCACCGCGACCGGATAGCGAGCGAATATGTTCGCCCCATGCTGGAAACCAACGTCTAGTCGTTCGCGTATAGGGCCACGCCGACGGCGGCGCGTTCGAGCGATGATCGTGTTCGGTCATTCCGGTGCTCCGCCATAGAATAAAGAACCAACTCCGAGGCCTCGCGAGGCGGTCTCGCAGAGAGCGTGTCGGCGCACGCGCGGTACGTCCGCGCCGCTCGCCGATCACAAGCCAAAGAGGAACCGCCCTTTCGTCCCCTAGTAACCCCGCCGCCAGGTTGCGTTAGCAGCGCAACACTCGCGCCAACTCGCAATACGTCGCAACCACCTCCATGGTCGCAACCACACCGACCGCTGCCACCGTAAAACCACGCTTCGTAGCCGGATTACAGGAGACGGGAGCCATGCGGGGAAAACCGCGTCAGGAGACGCGTGGTAGCCGCGCATTCCCACAGTACCAAGCGTCTTCTCACGGTAAGGGTTTTTTTTTTTTTTTTGTATTGCGGAAGAACTAACACAGCTAAAATCATATTTCTCTTTTCTGTCCATTTAAATTAAGCGAAGCTTCCTTTGAAACCCTCCCAGACTTTATATAAGCTTGCTGCTGAGTGCTGCTGCTACTGTTTTGCCGAATAGCTCGCACATATTCTTTCACAGCAGTAGCTCGACGTAGTGGAGTGCTGCGCATCTTGCCGGGCGGGCACGCATCTGCTATTCGCTGCAAACGCAGCGCAGAACCCCGGCAGTTACATCATACACGAGCGTCACCGCGAAGCCAAATGACGCGAAACTTTCTGTGACATGTGAGGCACCTGAACAGTTCTTTGCGCCTGTATACTTAAAGATAAAATAAAATCGCATCACGAATTATGTGTATATTTGCATGGCATTTAATTGAAGTGTTCCACGAAAGTTTTGCTTAACGTTCATTCCAAACGGCCCATTGTATCTGCAGTAATATTACTGGAGGCCCGAAACAGTATGACACGAAAACCTGCCTGCCGGAATGTGCCTGGAATAAGGCAAAGAAAGAGCTTCGCCTTGATATGATTTATAACGTACGCTATAGTGATCGTTTGAACGTGGCCCGGCGGCCGCATTTCGATTGGGGCGAAATGCAAAAACACCCATGTACCGTGCATTAAGCGCCCGTCAAAGAACCGCAGGTGGTCGAAATTAATCCGGACACTACGGTGTGCACCTCATATTCAGATCGTGATTCAGATTTTGACGCATACATCCGCAGAATTTAATTTTAACGACCGGTGTTCATTGCATATCAACTGCTATATATAGGAAGAAGGATCTGCGCAGAAAACATTATAATATAAAAAATAAACTCAAGGCATTGTTGTCAGCAGGCTATCACGCATGCGATAGTTAGCGTATTTCACTGCAGTGCCGAAATATTGAAGGTAGACTAACACAAGAATCACTGTGTTGGTGTATCTGAAAAGCTTCGTGATCTCACAGGCTCGTTCCTCTCAATAGCGTTCTAAAAATGTGCAGTTTCCAAAAATTGATTCGCAACCACACGTTTGCTCCCGTAGACGATCGTTGATACATCGGCCTGTTTGGCTGATGTCACAGCGCCCACATGAATCGGGTATCTTGTGAACAACCGCGTACATGCATCCAAGAAAGTATCGCATATGTTTCTTTTCACATTCCCGTTTTTTCGGACCTTCTTTGCTTAGAAGAACTTCTTGCTGGGCGAGTTGGTGCATAGCTGTATCGGGAAGCGTTGCGCGTACAAATGGACAAACACAGGAAAAAAGACGTAAACGGATAGAGCGCAAACTCTATGCTTTGCTTACTTTGCTTCTTTGCTTACTCTACGGTGAAGACCTGAGAATTTGCCGCGTGGTCTGAGCAGAACTCTTACACATATATTTTCCCTGCTACCTTCTTTAACCTGTGTTGCACCTCATCACGGTGTAAGATATATACTCTTTAGGTGAGGACACTCGCCAGACTCGATCGACCAGATAAAGTAACAAAGGCGCGCGCCGACCGACCCGGTGACGGCAGGGATACCTATCGGCAGTACGACGCAACTTCAACACAGAAATTTTTTTATTGGTTTAATCTCCCGTTGTTATAGCAACCGGTGGTTCGCGGGAAATCCGAAATGACTGAGTGACGCGCGAAAGTAGGTCACCGGGGAGAGGGCATGAGCGCGTTCCTTGTCCGCGCAAGCTCTCGCCTGCGTTCTAACTGAAGTTGCGTCGTTCCGCCGATAGGTATCCGCTGCCGTCACTGCCCCCGATAGACGCGCGCCCTTGCTACTTTATCTGGTCGATCGCGTCTAGCAAGCAAGCCGAGAAGTGTCCCCACCTAAAGAGTATATATCTTACACCGTGCACCTCATGCAGGTAGGAGATAACGGCTGTGCTAGAATGAGGGCTCTTTAAGTTGCTTTTATCATTTCGTTCTTTATTTTGCCGTCTGAAGGTTGCTAATAGCCGTTCCGCTATCGAAGTCAACAGGGACGGAATAAGAAATCCGGCTTCCCGCAGCATTTGCACTTGGCGTAGCAAACTTTACTTTTCGTCGGATGACCGGGTTCAAGCTGCCTGAAGGCATGTAATGGACGATGCTTCGTTTTACTATATCCTCCTAAGACCCCTTGTACATTGAACATTGCCTTCAACTTTTTTTTTTTCAAAATTCATTCAGAAGTGATTACGCAAAAATTTCATTCTGGGTATGAAGTACGGTGCATGTGTAACTGTAAAGAAGGGGTTTACTCATATTCTTGTCATCGGCTTTCCAGACATTTGACGCTAAATTTATCTAGATCTCTGTGTCGTCCCAGACGGCCTAAAGCAAACTTAAAGAAAATTCTGGGGTTTTACGTGCCGAAACCACCATCCGGTAATGAGGCACGCCGTAGTGGGGGACCCCGGAATAATTTCGACCACCTGGAGGTATTTAACGTGCACCTAAATCTAAGTACACGGGTGTTTTCGCATTTCGCCCCCATCGAAATGCGGCCGCCGTGGCCGGGATTCGATCCCGCGACCTCGGGCTCAGTAGCCCAACACCATAGCCACGGAGCAACCACGGTGGGTGTAAAGCAACCTTGAGGTGTGTTTCGAAATCACTGAGATTGCGGGAAAATACCGGACGCGACAACAACAATGCAATGTACTACACGTAGTTCCATCTTCATATCTGCGTTTAAGCAATGAAATGCAGTTTTTACCACAGTAAACATGAGGAGAGGATGGAGATACCACGTACACGGAGTCGCAGCTTTTGGCATCTAGCGGTGGTATTTAATTTTTTTTAAATTGTTTTTCAATTTATAACATAACAGTAGACAATAAAAAACACCTCGAAAAGTGATTATGTCCCATAGTTGTGTTCGGGTCTCAGGAGGATATATTTTAGAATGTGCTGACGTTAAATCTCATTTGAATACTTCTTTAACCGACTAAATAACGCGCCAGCGCGTCTTGCGCCATCATATAGAAGCCGTTTCGGAGCCTCCCGGGACACACAAAGTTTCCGAGTCCATTAGCACGGAATGGGGGGACCTTGACTCCCGACGAAAGGACCGTGGAATCCCAGGCACGAGAGATCCGCAGACGGCGCCATAGCGTTGCCAAGCGATGAGGCCCGATGGCGCGGGCGACGCGAGGGGACAATTAATAAGCCGGAGCCGAGATCAGCCGCGAAAAGAATCAAGCGCGGCGAATGTAACAAGCAAAAAGAGGAAGGGAAGTGGGAGAGGAACCCTTAACGGGCGCCCGTCTAGAAGTATACGGGTCTCGTCGCTTTGGTAGCTGGCAGATACCGCATTTACTCGCGTATAAGGATCCCTGCACAAACACGCAAATGCAAAAAGTTACGTCGTACGCCTAATGGGCCTGAGTTGCTGGTACGTAGCGCGAGTGGGACAGAGGCAGAACACAAAGGAACAGGGCTGGTGTTGTCTTACAACTCTGACTTGCGATGAACGATAAATTATAGACCACACATCCTATAAGTGACTGTTGCAGTATCTGTATCAAATGGGCCTGCATTTAATTTCTTAATGTATGCCCTAGGGCATAGCTAGTGGCGCCAAAAGAAAATTAATTTCCTGCTGAAGTTATGCCGCGCGGAAACCCAAGCAAATAAAAATTAAAATAACAATACTAGCCTACAAGCAGACTTATTATAAATGACAAGTTGTAAGTCAACACTATGGTCGTGTGTTTCTAGTTGTTTTCCAATAGTCGTCGTGGACAGCTAATTAGGTAGCAAATCGAGCAGCGATCACCTTATGGCCTTTATTAAGTGTCGCTTCATTTCTGACGGAGCCAGCAAAGAAGACAGCTTCGCCAAGACATCATGGAATTCAGTAACGGTATGGTCTACTTTGCTGTCGAAACAAGATGGAGGCTGAACGGTCTGCTCTAAAACTCGCCGGAAAGTTCGTCTGCGCAGCGCACAAGGAAGCAGTGTCAGACACTAAAATAAACCACGTTTTGTCTTGTTTTTCTTTTCTGACATTTTTTTTTTTTTTTTGGGGGGGGGGGGGGGGCAGGGAGTAGTAAACCTTGATATTGGTATCTCTGAAGAAATTTTGCTACCCTTTTTTTTTTCATTCTTTTCTGTCGACGTGAAGTGGCGTTAAGTAACAACGACGCCTAGATACGTTTCGATACTTGGGATCGACGCTGTTTTAGTCATCAACATATACAGGCTTCAGTCCTCTCTAGAATGGAAACACACCCTTTGCGTTGTTGTCGCAGCCGCGCATCGTGAGCCGCAAAGTATGAACCAATTCGCTTATGTTAGGCGCTTACTAAGCGTGTTGAATTGTCAGTGGACGTTCTGGAGAACGCAGATTAGTTTAGACAATCTGGTGTCCCTTTGTATGTACCTGAATTGCAATACACGGTCGTTTTCGCATTCTATATCGTCAACATAATGCGGCCACCACCGCGGCCCCCTGCTGAACAGCGGAGAGATAAAAGAAGCGCTAAGACCAAGATGTTAACCAGAACACGAAAGGGAAAACATGTACAAGAGATAAGAGAAAATATATGAAGAAAATAAGGAGCTAGCCGAATTTATCTGTCAGCGCCGTCGGAGACAGTCTGTCAAAGTGTCACACTGCCATGAAAAGCAGCTGCTGCCATGACGAAGATGAGTTCTCTGGTCCATTAGCGCGTTCAGGATTTCTTTCTTGTGGTGTCGGTGAAATTTTGAGGAGCAATCACGGTGGTCTTTTTAAGAGGCTCTAAAAGAGAGTAGCGTAATTCCACCAGTACGGTTATGTGAATACGTGAGTTAAAGTTCCGGGCTCAGCCTAGTTAACCTCCCTTATGACTTCTCTCCCTCTCTCTCAGTTACAGTTTTGGCTGGAGACAAGCCGTTGGCATTCCTGGGCATAAGCTTAACAAATTTAAGACAACCCATCTGGACTCGCTTTAGGTCAAACTATGAGATGGAAAAGTGTGAATCCTTTTTATTCAGAAATTCAAAACCGTTTCATTAGCTTGAGTGAGAACACAGGAAAAATGAACCTGCCTGTCAATGTAGCAGCTTGTAAAGAAGGTTCTTTTAGATCGGTTAGTTTATATACCTTGTTTAGTCATACGCAAACATGAGCAGTATCTCGTTTTCCGCGAATAAAAAAAAGTTTAAGGAAAGGATCTTTATAATCTATATATTTCTTTTTTTTTTCACTTTCTTTCCCTCACGACTACTAAAATGCTTGATAACTGATACCTTCAAGGTTGGCTTGCTGTATTCGCATTTTATTATACCTGGCATAAAGAGGCTCCGAAGAATGGACCAGCTGAGCCAAACCTTGTTCACTTGACACATATTGTGCACAGCTTTTCCTTGTTTCATAATTTCATTTTTTTTTATTCGCATGGACCGCCACGAGACAAACGTCAGCATGAAATTAAAAACCGGGTTGTAACCCCCCCCCTCCCCCTGAGGCCGACTTAACCCCCCCTTTTGTTTAACCCCCTTTCTTTCCTTGCGCATTTGAGTACTGCAACTAGTATGTAAGACGCGCAATCGTCTGCACACTCGCAACACGCGCATTTTTTGACACTTTCCCATGAAGAAATTGAAATTAGTGCTGTTTAGATGGTATTGGCAAACTGTCAACCCCCCCCCCCCCCCCCCCCCCCTTGGCAGAGATCCTGGGTGCGCTACTGGCGCAAGCATTCACGCCACACATATATGGGTGTCCACAAGGGGCGTGACAGTTGCTTTCTTCGGCTGCTCAGTTTGGTCATAGCGCAAGAAGTTAAACAAGAGCGGACGCTCGGCGAAAATTAGCAACAGGAAATACGTCACGCTAGTATTCACATCAGCCGTTAGCTGACCCGAGCATCGGAGAAAAAATGTGAAATGAAGTTAACAGGCAATGTTTTATTTTTTTATTCTTTCCCGCTAAAACTAAAAAAGTTTTGCACATAAAAGAAGTTATACTTTGCGACTTCATTTTTTGCGTTACTTTGCGACAAGCCAATCACACGCCAGACGCGCCAGATATATGCGCCATGCACCAGACACGCCACCGAAGCGAGCGAGGCCGGCTGCGCATGTGAGTGCTTGCCTTTTCGACGTCTCGTTTGTCTGTTTTTGATGTATAGCTCTGGTTTCGTGGGCGCTCGGCGTATTTTTGCGTTCCGGCTGCACTTCGACACGGTACTCCTGCGCTATTGGACACCCGGCAAGGTGATTTATTTATTTATTTATTTCAAAATACTGTCAATCCTCTCGCGAGGATTGTTACAGGATTGATAGATTTGGTTTGACCCTTAACGTTGCATTGGCTTAGGGCACCGCGTGAGGAATTGTGACGCAGTTAGCGAGAAACAGCTCGGCCGTTAATTAATTAAGTTATGGAGTTTTACGCGCCAAAGCCACCATCCGGTTATGAGGCACGCCGTAGTGGGGGGACTCCGGATTAATTTGGTCCACCTGGTGTTCTTTAACGTGCACCTAAATCTAAGCACACGGGTGTTTTCTGCATTTCACCTCCATCGAAGTGCGGCCGCCGTGGTCGGGATTCGATCCCACGACCTCGTGCTTAGCAGCCCAACACCGTAAGCACTAATCAACCACGACGGGTTGGCCGTTAATTGCGGCGAGTTAGTTTGGTGCGCGTATCTCAAGCTTACTCGGACACGTTTGAGATACGTTCTGTGGGCCCCAAATATTATTGCAACTGATTTCGGTACTTCTTGGGGTCCTTTTGGGCACGCTGGCCGCACAGGGCATTATGACGCAGTTAGCGGAAAACAGCTCGGTCATTGCGGCGCAATTAGTTTGGCGTGTACTTAATCTTACTGGGACATGTTCGTGACGTTTTCTGTGGGCCCCAAACATTACTATAACTTATTTCGGTACTTTTGGGGGTACATTTGGGCACGCTAACCGCACAGGGCGTTGTGACGCACTGTGCGGACATGTCGAAGCAAAAGACAGTTCTGGCCGCTGTGGCGCAGTTAGTTTAACGTCGCTTGGTTTCGCGTTGACTGAATCTTACGGGGCCAAGCTTGTGACGCTTTTATGCCCCCTCCCCAAACATCATATGCTTGCGGTACTCACGCTTGTTGAAACCGCGACGTGTGATTGTCAAGAGTGATAACATGGGAGTGTATTGTTTGCTCCGGCAGAACACGCAAAATATAACGCCGAGGAGCTCAAAAACCAGGAACTTGTAACTCGAAAATTCCGTCTTCTGAACGACTGAAAACAGGGTTGCACTCACGCATTTGTCTTGAGTGCGAGTGGAAAGCATTCTGCGAGCGTCTAGGCATGGCCTGGCTGCTAGCCTGTGGCCACGTCTGTGTACATGGCGTATCATCGCGTCGGCTGAGGCCAAATGGTGTCAAAAACGAGCAATCGCCCGTGTGCCTGTGCTCTTATACAGAGCAGGAAATAAGGCCGGGGAATGCGGGAATATTTGGAAATCAGATGTTTGCGTCATATTAACGCGAAAGCGTAAGGTCCCCGAGTCGCAAAAAATTCGGTGTCAGCAAGGACTGTCATCTGGCGAAAAATCATTCCGAACCACAACCACGCAGGCCCTCCGCGTGGCGCAGGCGCGATACTGAACTAATTGAATTTCTCAAAGTAAATTTTGTCAGAAAAATCGTAAAGTAAACCTTAAAACGCAACCTACAGACATGATAGCGTCAGATTGTAATTTTAATATACGAGAAAACATAATTCTGTTACGCGGAAACTCAAACACAAACCCCTTTTCCAGCGTTTCTTCCTTTCATAAAGCGGTACAGCACGCTCCGTTCCTTGCAACAACACCATCCAGATGGCGCTCGCCTCCGCGCAGCCACAAAGTCCCTTTACGCAGCCACGGCATGCGGAGGCGAAGGTGGAGGAAGAAAAGAAAACGCTGCGGTTGCTGGGACGCGTGAGAAGCAGTCAGGGATTTTTGCTATCGCGCTCCACTCTTAAAGGCGAAGCTTAAGCGTCCTCCACTTTTTTTTATGTATGGTATTGTTTGGGATGAGTCGTGTGTTTTCTACGCCATGTTTGTAGAAGAGAATTAGCTCTGTTCATTAATGTCGCCCATTCACCACTTTCGCACGTTTTGCCTCTACACGCAGTTTTCCTCTGAGGTTTAAATATCAGAATGACACATGATTGTAATTTACTTTTTTTCAGCTGGTGCCGTCCGGTGGAGCATTGCGCATGAACTACTGCTGCTTATCTGGTGCTACAAGATTGGATGAACGCACAAAAAGCCCGGAACGAGCATTTTTAGAGCAAAATAAAAATTTACTCATTTCACAAGGGGTCTTCCCTCTACTTTATGAAATCACACGTTGCACGTTCGATGGAGGCTTGTAAAGATCGCTCGCAATCATATTTCTTTTACTAAATATAAAAAAAATAGATTCTGCACCAAGACAGCGCGCGGTTGAGCAGTAGAAAGCCCTTTCCACCCTCTATAGTAGAAGCAAAAACAAATGCCGCGCCGATCAGTGCAGTCGGCGTAACACGTAGTAGCCAGCATTAGAACTGCGCGCGCCGAAAACCGGAAGTGCTGTTCAGGTTTTCACATCAGTCGCTTGGTGCGCTACAGTCAATTTGGCCGCAGGGCTCTATGGGAGAGTCCGCTCTTGTTGAATTTGTTTCTCTTTATTCTATGGTTGCGCATTTCTGTGTGAAACTGGCAGGAAACTGTGGTGCTGCGAACATTGCCGTTCGGTAAGCATTTCTGTCGGTCAAAGACGCAGCATATATAAGGCAGACGATCACCGTATTGTAGTAGTATACGCGTCTGATGCAGAAACGCAGCTATATTATAGAAACGCAGTTATATTATTATGTATAATATAACCATATAACTATATATTATATAGCTATATAATATATAGTTATGTAATATATAGTTAGGCTTCAAAAAATTTACGATGGTATGAACCGCAAAACTGATGGACGGATAAGATGTCGACCGCATTCAGATTGACTGATTGGCGGCGTTTGACGCCCCAAAACAACGTTTGGGCTATGAAAGACGCCGCACTAAAGGGCTCCGAATGAATTTGGACGGCCTTGGTTTCCTTAACGTGCACACAAAACGTGCACTCAAAGTTCGGTACATGAGCATTTTTGAATTCCGCCTTCGTCGGAACGCTGCCGCCAGGAGTCGAACCCGTGACCTCGTGTTGAAAAGCAGCCGCGCGGCGCATCTACGTACTAAGCCACCGCAGCTGCTGTCGAGCTGCTTTATGCGCCGTGTAAATGTTCCGCTTGAAGTCAGGTTCCGTTATCTGCTGGAGTATACGGTACCTATGCGTCGTGTCGCGAGCGAGGAGAGGAGGGGGTCGTGCGACGACGGTGCACGCATTGCTCGGACCACGACAAACGACGAGTCAGATCGCTATCGCGGCGGTTCGGCCCTGCCGCTCGGGCAGCACGCGTGAAAGACTCTCCTTGTGCGCGAGCGCACATCCGCGCTCGCTCGTACTCCTCGGAAAGCAGCATCTCTGCCTCAGCGCATGCAAGGAAGCTTGGTTCGGCGACAGCAGCAAGCAGCTGGTGCCCCGACCGGCAGGAACAGCGCAGCGCAGCGGGTCTCGCGAGATCGTGCCGATAAGGACCGTTCGCTTTTTGCGACGACGGGAGAGAGGCGGTGCATGGCTACCACCCGCGCACGAGGGCGCTGCAAGCAGAAGCGGCGCGGCACGCCTGCTTGGCTCGTCTCCACCGCAGCCCATTTCACCTTTTTGCCGGGTGGGCCTTAAGTTGGCCAGCCAGCTCGACTACAACCAACGACTGCGACGCGGCCGCTGACAGCTGTATTAGCGCATTAATGCCTGTCAACATCGTCGTCACATCACCACCGCTCGCCATAATCATCATAATCAGAAGCAGTAGCAACGGTATCCTAATGATGTCGAAACACCAAAGGCTGCGGAAGTCTACTTACAAGTGTGTGTGACCGGGCCCCGGGGGGGCGAGGGGGTTCAACACAGCGGAAGCTTAGGGCCCCCTTTTCCGAGGCGCCATGGCGCCCTGTCTGTTTTACACATCTCGAGGGGCAACAAAAAGTAAGCAAGTGTTACACGTTTGTGTAAGACGATGATGACGAACGCGCGAACAGTGGGACGAGCGCGAGGGGCAGCATGGGAACGCTGGCATCATCAGCGGCATCGGAGCCAGCTGTGGAAGACGATGGACGCGCGAGCAGTGGCACGAGCGCGTCTTTGTGGCCACGTCACGTGTACAATCAGGCACGCACTAGACACACCTTTAGTAAGCCACAAGCGTGGATCAGCCGTAGCTTCAGGGAAGCGTGCTCGTGTCTCACTGCGGAGGCGTGGGTTCGATTCCCACCCTGACCTAACTTTATATCAAATTTTCTTTTCAAAGCCACTAATTTACGTTTACAGGTCCAGGAACCCCCCTCAATAATCTGACGTCAATCCGAGCATTCTAGACGTGTTTTGCTGCGTAAGCTGTTATTTGGCTCATTCCAATAGCCGTTTCTGGGCCGGTATTTTGTAGCGATGCCTTTAAAGTAATAATGCCTTTTCGCGCTTATCGCGCTTTGTCAGTGGTCAGAGCGACGGTCCGCTCACGATATCAACGTTCCGGTATTTTGTAGCGATGCCTTTAAAGTAATAATGCCTTTTCGCGCTTATCGCGCTTTGTCAGTGGTCAGAGCGACGGTCCGCTCGCGTTATCAACGTTGATATCGTGAGCGGACCGTCGCTCTGACCACTGACAAAGCGCGATAAGCGCGAAAAGGCATTATTACTTTAAAGGCATCGCTACAAAACACCGGCCCTGATCGCGATGATGCCGCCGCCGCCGATGCCCCGTAGGCGCTATCGACGGAAATGCTAAAAGAAGTGCCCGCTCTCCGCCGGGATTGAACCCAGCCTCGCTGCGTGGGGATCGGATACTTTACCATTTAGCCACGCAAGCGCTTGCTGTCACGCAGAAGAAAAAATCCCATTTATACGCGCCCTGCGCCTCTGCGCTTGCGCGCATAGGCAGCTGCGCGCCGACGACCCGAGCCTCCGCCAGTATGGTGGCGCCATCTAGTTAACGTGCCTGCAACCGCCGCGTGCGACGAGATGCGATTCAGACGCGATTCGATTCAGACGAGGTGCGCAATCAACGCTATCCCGATGTTAGATGTGCGCCACGTATTCTGGGTACCTCTTCGGTACACGTTATGGCGTCTCCTCGCAAGGTACGAACCGTTGCTCAAGAAGCGAATCGTAGAGCTACGTGTGCAGCTACAACCAGGCATCATCGGGCTCAGCAGACTGCTGTGCAGAGAGCATTACAAACGCAGCTCGCCGTCGCAGGGCGGATAGTTCAGATCGTTCTCGTCACAATCGAGGCGAAGACACTTTGCCGCGAAGACCTTGTTGTGCGTGGTGCCGAAATTGGAGCTACTCTTGCGCCGCTCAACCAGCTTACGCTGGGACTGTACTGCGTGTGCCGCGCAGGCCTGTGACTTTTTTACTCTTTGCGGCGTCGGTCATTTTTCGTCGCGGCACAGTTTTGCCAAGGTCACTGCAAGGTCACCGCCAACATAGACACCTAAGGCTTTCGCCTTAATAAAGCAGCTTCCACATGACGTGTGGTGGTTCCGTGCATTCCAGGGCTAACCCGCGACAGGCGTCTAGGAAAGAACACAATTGATAGGGTTAACGTGCGGATTCTTGTGCTGGGTTTAACTTTCGCAAAAAAAAAAAAATTAAGTTTAAAGCCGATTGGAATGTCGGCAAACCCAGGTCCACTAACTTCTCTAGAAAGCGTTGGTGCGGCGCATAAATCACTCCTCATTCTAATCCACGTACTAACGCCGCTTTACACGATCAATAAAATGATTTGCCCAGATTGATTTTGGCGGGAAGAAAGACAAGGCTATAGCGTCCATTAAAATGTCAACTAAGCCAGGACCTCTAACATCTCTAGAAAGCGTCCATTCTGTTCATAAATCACTTCTCGTGCTATGCACGTGCTGACGCCGATTTACACGACGAATAAACCTATTTGCCCAGGTTGACTTCTGCCGAAGAAAAGGTAAGACTTTAGCCCATTGAAATATCGGCGAAGCCAAGGCCCCTAGCTTCTCTGTAAATCGTTGGTTTGACGCATAAATCACTGCCATTGCTAATGCACGTGCTGACGCCGATTTGTACGATCATCAAACCTATTTGCCCAGATTGACTTTCGCGGAAAAAGAAAAAAAAAAGGTAAGCCTATAGCCCATTAAAATGTCGCCGCAGCCAGGACTACTAACTTCTCAAAAAAGCGTCCGTTCTGCGCATAAATCACTTCTCATGTTAATGCTCGTGCTGACGCCGGTTTACACGACGAATAAAGCGATTTGCCCAAGTTGACTTTCGCGGTAGAAAAGGTAAGCGATAGTCCATTAAAATTTCGGTGAGGCCGGGACCACTATTCTAAAAAGCGTTCGTTCCGTGCATAAATCACTTCTCACGCTAATGCACGTGCTGACGCCGATTTACACTATCGATAAACCCATTTGACCAGATTGATATTTGCAGAAAAAGAAACTAAGCATATTTCCCATTAAAATTTCGGCGAGACCAGGACCACTAACTTATCTAGAAAGCGTTCGTTCTGTGCCCAAATCACTTCTCACGCTAACGCACGTGCTGACACCGATTTACACTATCGATAAACGCATTGACGAGATTGACCTTCGCAGAAAAAGAAGGTAAGCCTATAGCCCATTAAAATTTCGGGGAGGCCAGGACCACTAACTTCTCAAAAAAGCGTCCGTTCTGCGCATAAATCACTTCTCACGCTAATGCACATGCGGATGCCGCTTTACACAATCGATAAACGCAATTGACCAGATATACCTTCACAGAAAAAAAATGGCAAGCCTATAGCCCATTAAAATTTCGTGGAGGCCAGGACAACTAACTTATCTAGAAAGTGTTCTTTCTTTGCCTAAATCACTTCTCACGCTAATGCACGTGCTGATGCCGATTTACACAATCGATAAACGCATTTGACCAGATATACCTTCACAGAAAAAGAAGGTAAGCCTATAGCCCATTAAAACTTCGGGGAGGCCAGGACCACTAACTTATCTAGAAAGTGTTCTTTCTTTGCCTAAATCACTTCTCACGCTAATGCACATGCTGATGCCGATTTACACAATCGATAAACGCAATTGACCAGATATACCTTCACAGAAAAAAATGGCAAGCCTATAGCCCATTAAAATTTCGGGGAGGCCAGGACCACTAACTTATCTAGAAAGTGTTCTTTCTTTGCCTAAATCACTTCTCACGCTAATGCACGTGCTGATGCCGATTTACACAATCGATAAACGCATTGACCAGATATACCTTCACAGAAAAAAAATGGCAAGCCTATAGCCCATTAAAATTTCGGGGAGGCCAGGACCACTAACTTATCTAGAAAGTGTTCTTTCTTTGCCTAAATCACTTCTCACGCTAATGCACGTGCTGATGCCGATTTACACAATCGATAAACGCATTTGACCAGATATACCTTCACAGAAAAAAATGGCAAGCCTATAGCCCATTAAAATTTCGGGGAGGCCAGGACCACTAACTTATCTAGAAAGTGTTCTTTCTTTGCCTAAATCACTTCTCACGCTAATGCACGTGCTGATGCCGATTTACACAATCGATAAACGCATTTGACCAGATATACCTTCACAGAAAAAAATGGCAAGCCTATAGCCCATTAAAATTTCGGGGAGGCCAGGACCACTAACTTATCTAGAAAGTGTTCTTTCTTTGCCTAAATCACTTCTCACGCTAATGCACGTGCTGATGCCGATTTACACAATCGATAAACGCATTTGACCAGATATACCTTCACAGAAAAAAAGTGGTAAGCCTATAGCCCATTAAAATTTCGGGGAGGCCAGGACCACTAACTTATCTAGAAAGCGTTCGTTCTGTGCCCAAATCACTTCTCACGCTAACGCACGTGCTGACACCGATTTACACTATCGATAAACGCATTTGACGAGATTGACCTTCGCAGAAAAAGAAGGTAAGCCTATAGCCCATTAAAATTTCGGGGAGGCCAGGACCACTAACTTATCTAGAAAGCGTTCGTTCTTTGCCTAAATCACTTCTCACGCTAATGCACGTGCTGATGCCGATTTACACTATCGATAAACGCATTTGACCAGATTGACCTTCACAGAAAAAGAAGGGTAAGCCTATAGCCCATTAAAATTTCGGGGAGGCCAGATGACAACTAACTTATCTAGAAAGTGTTCTTTCTTGCCTAAATCACTTCTCACGCTAATGCACGTAGCTGATGCCGATTTACACTATCGATAAACGCATTTCACGAGATTGACCTTCAGCAGAAAAAGAATGGCAAGCCTATAGCCCATTAAATTTCGGGGAGGCCAGGACCACTAACTTATCTAGAAAGCGTTCGTTCTTTGCCTAAATCACTTCTCACGCTAATGCACGTGCGGATGCCGATTTACACAATCGATAAACGCATTTGACCAGATATACCTTCACAGAAAAAAAATGGCAAGCCTATAGCCCATTAAAATTTCGGGGAGGCCAGGACCACTAACTTATCTAGAAAGCGTTCGTTCTGTGCCCAAATCACTTCTCACGCTAACGCACGTGCTGACACGATTTACACTATCGATAAACGCATTTGACGAGATTGACCTTCGCAGAAAAAAGAAGGTAAGCCTATAGCCCATTAAAATTTCGGGGAGGCCAGGACCACTAACTTATCTAGAAAGCGTTCTTTCTTTGCCTAAATCACTTCTCACGCTAATGCACGTGCTGATGCCGATTTACACAATCGATAAACGCATTGACCAGATATACCTTCACAGAAAAAAATGGCAAGCCTATAGCCCATTAAAATTTCGGGGAGGCCAGGACCACTAACTTATCTAGAAAGTGTTCTTTCTTTGCCTAAATCACTTCTCACGCTAATGCACGTGCTGATGCCGATTTACACTAATCGATAAACGCATTGACCGAGATTGACCTTCAGCAGAAAAAGAAGGTAAGCCTATAGCCCATTAAAATTTCGGGGAGGCCAGGACCACTAACTTATCTAGAAAGCGTTCGTTCTTTGCCTAAATCACTTCTCACGCTAATGCACGTGCTGATGCCGATTTACACTATCGATAAACGCATTGACCAGATATACCTTCACAGAAAAAAATGGTAAGCCTATAGCCCATTAAAATTTCGGGGAGGCCAGGACCACTAACTTATCTAGAAAGTGTTCTTTCTTTGCCTAAATCACTTCTCACGCTAATGCACGTGCTGATGCCGATTTACACAATCGATAAACGCATTTGACCAGATATACCTTCACAGAAAAAAATGGCAAGCCTATAGCCCATTAAAATTTCGGGGAGGCCAGGACCACTAACTTATCTAGAAAGTGTTCTTTCTTTGCCTAAATCACTTCTCACGCTAATGCACGTGCGGATGCCGATTTACACAATCGATAAACGCAATTGACCAGATATACCTTCACAGAAAAAAATGGCAAGCCTATAGCCCATTAAAATTTCGGGGAGGCCAGGACCACTAACTTATCTAGAAAGTGTTCTTTCTTTGCCTAAATCACTTCTCACGCTAACGCACGTGCTGACACCGATTTACACTATCGATAAACGCATTTGACGAGATTGACCTTCGCAGAAAAAGAAGGTAAGCCTATAGCCCATTAAAATTTCGGGGAGGCCAGGACCACTAACTTATCTAGAAAGCGTTCGTTCTTTGCCTAAATCACTTCTCACGCTAATGCACGTGCTGATGCCGATTTACACTATCGATAAACGCATTTGACCAGATATACCTTCACAGAAAAAAAGTGGTAAGCCTATAGCTCATTAAAATTTCGGGGAGGCCAGGACCACTAACTTATCTAGAAAGCGTTCGTTCTGTGCCCTAAATCACTTCTCACGCTAACGCACGGGCTGATGCACCGATTTACACTATCGATAAACGCATTTGACCAGATTACCTTCGCAGAAAAAAATGGCAAGCCTATAGCCCATTAAAATTTCGGGGAGGCCAGGACCACTAACTTATCTAGAAAGCGTTCGTTCTGTGCCCAAATCAGTTCTCACGCTAACGCACGGGCTGACACCGATTTACACTATCGATAAACGCATCTGATGAGATTGACCTTCGCAGAAAAAAAATGGCAAGCCTATAGCCCATTAAAATTTCGGGGAGGCCAGGACCACTAACTTATCTAGAAAGCGTTCGTTCTGTGCCCAAATCACTTCTCACGCTAACGCACGTGCTGACACCGATTTACACTATCGATAAACGCATTTGACGAGATTGACCTTCGCAGAAAAAGAAGGTAAGCCTATAGCCCATTAAAATTTCGGGGAGGCCAGGACCACTAACTTATCTAGAAAGTGTTCTTTCTTTGCCTAAATCACTTCTCACGCTAATGCACGTGCGGATGCCGATTTACACAATCGATAAACGCATTTGACCAGATATACCTTCACAGAAAAAAAATGGCAAGCCTATAGCCCATTAAAATTTCGGGGAGGCCAGGACCACTAACTTATCTAGAAAGTGTTCTTTCTTTGCCTAAATCACTTCTCACGCTAATGCACGTGCGGATGCCGATTTACACAATCGATAAACGCATTTGACCAGATATACCTTCACAGAAAAAAGTGGTAAGCCTATAGCTCATTAAAATTTCGGGGAGGCCAGGACCACTAACTTATCTAGAAAGCGTTCGTTCTGTGCCCAAATCACTTCTCACGCTAACGCACGTGCTGACACCGATTTACACTATCGATAAACGCATTTGACGAGATTGACCTTCGCAGAAAAAGAAGGTAAGCCTATAGCCCATTAAAATTTCGGGGAGGCCAGGACCACTAACTTATCTAGAAAGCGTTCGTTCTTTGCCTAAATCACTTCTCACGCTAATGCACGTGCTGATGCCGATTTACACTATCGATAAACGCATTTGACCAGATATACCTTCACAGAAAAAAAGTGGTAAGCCTATAGCTCATTAAAATTTCGGGGAGGCCAGGACCACTAACTTATCTAGAAAGCGTTCGTTCTGTGCCCAAATCAGTTCTCACGCTAACGCACGGGCTGACACTGATTTACACTATCGATAAACGCATCTGACGAGATTGACCTTCGCAGAAAAAAAAGGCAAGCCTATAGCCCATTAAAATTTCGGGGAGGCCAGGACCACTAACTTATCTAGAAAGCGTTCGTTCTGTGCCCAAATCACTTCTCACGCTAACGCACGTGCTGACACCGATTTACACTATCGATAAACGCATTTGACGAGATTGACCTTCGCAGAAAAAGAAGGTAAGCCTATAGCCCATTAAAATTTCGGGGAGGCCAGGACCACTAACTTATCTAGAAAGTGTTCTTTCTTTGCCTAAATCACTTCTCACGCTAATGCACGTGCTGATGCCGATTTACACAATCGATAAACGCATTTGACCAGATATACCTTCACAGAAAAAAATGGCAAGCCTATAGCCCATTAAAATTTCGGGGAGGCCAGGACCACTAACTTATCTAGAAAGTGTTCTTTCTTTGCCTAAATCACTTCTCACGCTAATGCACGTGCTGATGCCGATTTACACAATCGATAAACGCATTTGACCAGATATACCTTCACAGAAAAAAGTGTAAGCCTATAGCCCATTAAAATTTCGGGGAGGCCAGGACCACTAACTTATCTAGAAAGCGTTCGTTCTGTGCCCAAATCACTTCTCACGCTAACGCACGTGCTGACACCGATTTACACTATCGATAAACGCATTTGACGAGATTGACCTTCGCAGAAAAAGAAGGTAAGCCTATAGCCCATTAAAATTTCGGGGAGGCCAGGACCACTAACTTATCTAGAAAGTGTTCTTTCTTTGCCTAAATCACTTCTCACGCTAATGCACATGCTGATGCCGATTTACACAATCGATAAACGCATTTGACCAGATATACCTTCACAGAAAAAAAGTGGTAAGCCTATAGCTCATTAAAATTTCGGGGAGGCCAGGACCACTAACTTATCTAGAAAGCGTTCGTTCTGTGCCCAAATCACTTCTCACGCTAACGCACGTGCTGACACCGATTTACACTATCGATAAACGCATCTGACGAGATTGACCTTCGCAGAAAAAGAAGGTAAGCCTATAGCCCATTAAAATTTCGGGGAGGCCAGGACCACTAACTTATCTAGAAAGCGTTCGTTCTTTGCCTAAATCACTTCTCACGCTAATGCACGTGCTGATGCCGATTTACACTATCGATAAACGCATTTGACCAGATATACCTTCACAGAAAAAAAGTGGTAAGCCTATAGCTCATTAAAATTTCGGGGAGGCCAGGACCACTAACTTATCTAGAAAGCGTTCGTTCTGTGCCCAAATCAGTTCTCACGCTAACGCACGGGCTGACACCGATTTACACTATCGATAAACGCATCTGATGAGATTGACCTTCGCAGAAAAAGAAGGTAAGCCTATAGCCCATTAAAATTTCGGGGAGGCCAGGACCACTAACTTATCTAGAAAGCGTTCGTTCTGTGCCCAAATCACTTCTCACGCTAACGCACGTGCTGACACCGATTTACACTATCGATAAACGCATTTGACGAGATTGACCTTCGCAGAAAAAGAAGGTAAGCCTATAGCCCATTAAAATTTCGGGGAGGCCAGGACCACTAACTTATCTAGAAAGCGTTCGTTCTTTGCCTAAATCACTTCTCACGCTAATGCACGTGCTGATGCCGATTTACACTATCGATAAACGCATTTGACCAGATATACCTTCACAGAAAAAAAGTGGTAAGCCTATAGCTCATTAAAATTTCGGGGAGGCCAGGACCACTAACTTATCTAGAAAGTGTTCTTTCTTTGCCTAAATCACTTCTCACGCTAATGCACGTGCTGATGCCGATTTACACAATCGATAAACGCATTGACCAGATATACCTTCACAGAAAAAAATGGCAAGCCTATAGCCCATTAAAATTTCGGGGAGGCCAGGACCACTAACTTATCTAGAAAGTGTTCTTTCTTTGCCTAAATCACTTCTCACGCTAATGCACGTGCTGATGCCGATTTACACAATCGATAAACGCATTGACCAGATATACCTTCACAGAAAAAAATGGCAAGCCTATAGCCCATTAAAATTTCGGGGAGGCCAGGACCACTAACTTATCTAGAAAGTGTTCTTTCTTTGCCTAAATCACTTCTCACGCTAATGCACGTGCTGACACCGATTTACACTATCGATAAACGCATTGACCAGATTGACCTTCGCAGAAAAAGAATGGTAAGCCTATAGCCCATTAAAATTTCGGGGAGGCCAGGACCACTAACTTATCTAGAAAGTGTTCTTTCTTTGCCTAAATCACTTCTCACGCTAATGCACGTGCTGATGCCGATTTACACAATCGATAAACGCATTTGACCAGATATACCTTCACAGAAAAAAATGGCAAGCCTATAGCCCATTAAAATTTCGGGGAGGCCAGGACCACTAACTTATCTAGAAAGTGTTCTTTCTTTGCCTAAATCACTTCTCACGCTAATGCACGTGCTGAGCCGATTTACACTAATCGATAAACGCATTTGACCAGATATACCTTCACAGAAAAAAGTGGTAAGCCTATAGCCCATTAAAATTTCGGGGAGGCCAGGACCACTAACTTATCTAGAAAGTGTTCTTTCTTTGCCTAAATCACTTCTCACGCTAATGCACGTGCTGATGCCGATTTACACAATCGATAAACGCATTTGACCAGATATACCTTCACAGAAAAAAATGGCAAGCCTATAGCCCATTAAAATTTCGGGGAGGCCAGGACCACTAACTTATCTAGAAAGTGTTCTTTCTTTGCCTAAATCACTTCTCACGCTAATGCACGTGCTGATGCCGATTTACACAATCGATAAACGCATTGACCAGATATACCTTCACAGAAAAAAATGGCAAGCCTATAGCCCATTAAAATTTCGGGGAGGCCAGGACCACTAACTTATCTAGAAAGTGTTCTTTCTTTGCCTAAATCACTTCTCACGCTAATGCACGTGCTGATGCCGATTTACACAATCGATAAACGCATTTGACCAGATATACCTTCACAGAAAAAAATGGCAAGCCTATAGCCCATTAAAATTTCGGGGAGGCCAGGACCACTAACTTATCTAGAAAGTGTTCTTTCTTTGCCTAAATCACTTCTCACGCTAATGCACGTGCGGATGCCGATTTACACAATCGATAAACGCAATTGACCAGATATACCTTCACAGAAAAAAATGGCAAGCCTATAGCCCATTAAAATTTCGGGGAGGCCAGGACCACTAACTTATCTAGAAAGCGTTCGTTCTGTGCCCAAATCACTTCTCACGCTAACGCACGTGCTGACACCGATTTACACTATCGATAAACGCATTTGACGAGATTGACCTTCGCAGAAAAAGAAGGTAAGCCTATAGCCCATTAAAATTTCGGGGAGGCCAGGACCACTAACTTATCTAGAAAGCGTTCGTTCTTTGCCTAAATCACTTCTCACGCTAATGCACGTGCTGATGCCGATTTACACTATCGATAAACGCATTTGACCAGATATACCTTCACAGAAAAAAAGTGGTAAGCCTATAGCTCATTAAAATTTCGGGGAGGCCAGGACCACTAACTTATCTAGAAAGCGTTCGTTCTGTGCCCAAATCAGTTCTCACGCTAACGCACGGGCTGACACCGATTTACACTATCGATAAACGCATCTGATGAGATTGACCTTCGCAGAAAAAAAGGCAAGCCTATAGCCCATTAAAATTTCGGGGAGGCCAGGACCACTAACTTATCTAGAAAGCGTTCGTTCTGTGCCCAAATCACTTCTCACGCTAACGCACGTGCTGACACCGATTTACACTATCGATAAACGCATTTGACGAGATTGACCTTCGCAGAAAAAGAAGGTAAGCCTATAGCCCATTAAAATTTCGGGGAGGCCAGGACCACTAACTTATCTAGAAAGTGTTCGTTCTTTGCCTAAATCACTTCTCACGCTAATGCACGTGCTGATGCCGATTTACACTATCGATAAACGCATTTGACCAGATATACCTTCACAGAAAAAAATTGTAAGCCTATAGCTCATTAAAATTTCGGGGAGGCCAGGACCACTAACTTATCTAGAAAGTGTTCTTTCTTTGCCTAAATCACTTCTCACGCTAATGCACATGCGGATGCCGCTTTACACAATCGATAAACGCAATTGACCAGATATACCTTCATAGAAAAAAATGGCAAGCCTATAGCCCATTAAAATTTCGGGGAGGCCAGGACCACTAACTTATCTAGAAAGCGTTCGTTCTGTGCCCAAATCACTTCTCACGCTAACGCACGTGCTGACACCGATTTACACTATCGATAAACGCATCTGACGAGATTGACCTTCGCAGAAAAAGAAGGTAAGCCTATAGCCCATAAAATTTCGGGGAGGCCAGGACCACTAACTTATCTAGAAAGTGTTCTTTCTTTGCCTAAATCACTTCTCACGCTAATTCACGTGCTGATGCCGATTTACACAATCGATAAACGCATTTGACCAGATATACCTTCACAGAAAAAAAGTGGTAAGCCTATAGCTCATTAAAATTTCGGGGAGGCCAGGACCACTAACTTATCTAGAAAGCGTTCGTTCTGTGCCCAAATCAGTTCTCACGCTAACGCACGGGCTGACACTGATTTACACTATCGATAAACGCATCTGACGAGATTGACCTTCGCAGAAAAAGAAGGTAAGCCTATAGCCCATTAAAATTTCGGGGAGGCCAGGACCACTAACTTATCTAGAAAGCGTTCGTTCGTTGCCTAAATCACTTCTCACGCTAATGCACGTGCTGATGCCGATTTACACAATCGATAAACGCATTTGACCAGATATACCTTCACAGAAAAAAAATGGCAAGCCTATAGCCCATTAAAATTTCGGGGAGGCCAGGACCACTAACTTATCTAGAAAGTGTTCTTTCTTTGCCTAAATCACTTCTCACGCTAATGCACGTACGGATGCCGATTTACACAATCGATAAACGCAATTGCACCAGATATACCTTCACAGAAAAAATGGCAAGCCTATAGCCCATTAAAATTTCGGGGAGGCCAGGACCACTAACTTATCTAGAAGTGT